>NW_009260774.1:6100141-6100654 GCF_000687185.1 Egretta garzetta
AAGGTGGTGATCACGTCCAACATAAGTGCATCAGACACAAAGAAGTTTTGGGACCACACTGTTCTCAGGGCAAGAAACAGGGCCTGGAACCCATCCAAACACCCATCATTTACAGCATCTAGTGACAGGGACCTTTAGTTGTGGGGTTTTTTTAAAACTCACTATACTGGGCCAATTTTATGATGTGGTTACCTGGTAATCAACTTCTACTTCAATGATCTATTGTTCTTTATATATTTTGAATTATTTTCATTTGGGATCTTAAAATGTGGGCATATTTAGTTACTCTGCCCTGTAGTAAACCTTCCATATGGCCCTTCTTGTTATCATGGGCAAATGCTGATATGACAATTAGTTTAGTTAGTTAAATGGGAAATAGTAATGTCCTTCAAAGAGGCAAGGGATAAATTCAGAGACCCTAAACATCCTTCAATAGGAGTTATTCTTGCTGATTTTTAATCTTTCTGTATATTAAAAATATAATATCCCTTTCAGGAAGTCTGGATTCTTTCC
>NW_009260774.1:6100689-6120215 GCF_000687185.1 Egretta garzetta
AAGGCATTACATTTTTAATCTTTCCCTTTATTAAAAAATCTAATATTCCTTCCAGGAGGTCCAGACACTTTACCCTTAACATGCTACTGCAGGTATGGAATTCAGAGGGGGTTGCGTTTGCACCTGGTCTGCAGGACCTCCACTTTTCTGGTACTGTCAAGAAAAAGCAAAACTCCTGTATTATTTAGTTATGATGTATGGGGTCTTTTGTAATATAGAGACAGATACAGTTTTTGTCTACTTATGTTCTTCCACCTTATTAATAGTTTTGAATCAAAAATGCCCCATACAACCACAAAACTTGAAAAGTAAGCTCAAAAGAGAAAACCCAGAGTCTAAGAGCCTCTTATTTTAAGACATGCTCAGTATGACAGACTGCAGCATTCAGCTTCATGGTAAGTTAATGTGAGTGTCTTCTGTGCTAAAACTACTCTTCGATGAATGGTTAAAAGAATTCTTCATTAGTTGCTGTCCACCTGCCAGAACTACCAGTTGTAGAAGTATTACCCAGCTTCAACTTTGCAATATCTCTGTGAAGATCCATGTTACAAATTAAAGTTTAGCTAGAGAAATAGTCTGCTTTGCTCAGTTTTGAACGGGAAGAGTAATTCACGGCTGCTGTGTCCTCTGTCCTTAGAAAGATTTTCATCCATTCTCAAACTGAAAAAAATAAATAATCAGAAAATAGAGGAATTGTAATGAAACCAGAGAAAACACCTGCCTCATCATTTGAATTACTTGTTTCAAGAGAATAAAGCTTAATCTGTATCTAGAGCATTTTTAAACACAAAAGTATGCTGAGTCAAATCTAATTATAGCATGACCAATTATTCAGTATTATTAAGTTTTATTAGCCCTGATTATAGACTGAATGAAACATCTGTAGCCTAAACAGCAAAATTTACTTGAACAATTATATTGTTTAAAGAATGTACAACTGTGTACAAGATAATCAACTTGTAAAGCTTGCAGGAAAAATAATCAGTAACAATCTGTTGGCATTTAACCAGCTCCACATCCTCTTCCTTTTCATTTTCAGCATTATTCCTAGAAAGGCTGAAACTTGGTCAGTGACTCTTACAATATTTTTTTTCTAAAGCATCAGAAAATCCTATGTAAATCTGTTATCTCTGCTGGTATGTCTGATGGTTTGATATGCAAACAGACTGAAGAGCAATCCACACAGCTAAATGAACCTGGGCTAGTCCACTGGCTGTTAACTTACTTCATGACAGCCCCTATGGTGCTGTTTTGGATTTGTGACTAAAACAGGGTTGATAACACACCAATATTTTGGCTGTTGCTGAACACTGATTGCACAGCATCAAAGCCTTTTCTTTTTCCCACTCTGTCCCCATACCAGCAAGTAGGCTGAGGGTGGGCAAGAGATTGGAAAGGGAAACAGCCAGGACAGCTGACCCAAACTGGCCAGAGGGCTCTTCCATAGCGTACAATGTCATAACTAACTGGGTTAGAAGAAGAAGGGGAGGATTTTTGTCTTCCAAGGTGGCTCCTGTGCAGAGAATGGCTGGGCATCAGTCTGCCTGTGGGAAATGGTGATTTATTTCCTTTGCATCACTTGGGATTTTTTTCATTTTTCATTCCTTCACTTACTAAACTGCTTTCATCTTGACCCATGAGTTTTCTTGCTCTTGTTGTTCCTATTCTCTCCCCCATGCCTTCTTTACCCCCACGGGCCTCCTTTCACATCAGGTTATGCTCCATATTATATTCTATTTTAAGCCTTTAGTTGTTTTTAAAAAGTTTTGTGGTCATGAAGCAAAAGCAGTGGAAAACTCTTTTTCTTTCTCTTGAGTAATAACTGATAATTATTCTCTATATTTCACATAAACAGTGCAAAATCTTGGTTAGTAACCTAGTGGTATAGTTAAAACTATTTTTCAAAAAGATGGAAGTTTTATGAAGATAACTTCACTATAGAAAGGCGATGACTGGAATTCCTTCTCATCAGGTCATCTTGCAGTTAGGAATGGAGAAACAAAGGTTTTCCTATTAGCCAGCAGTATTGCTAAATCTTATAAAATCTTGCAGGTTTTTTATCAAGAGCACAAATATAAAACAGACATTCCAGGATGAGTAAATCCAGTTAATACTAGTTCTCTTCTCTCCATAATCCCCTTGCTTCCCACACTATATCCTCGAAGATGCCTGCTTTTAAATCTGGCTGAAAAAGTTATTTCAATGACATTTTTTAGATAAGACTTGCACAAAAAAGAGTTACCCCCCACCAGAAGAGAATATGTATTACAAAATGTCTCCAGTAAAAAAAAATGGTGACTTCCTCAATTACCATCCCAGTGACTGGAAAATTTTTATTAATTAAGGCTTGCTATCCAAACTTTCTGTTACTTTTAGGAATAGTAAAATTTATAACTAAGGCAATTTTTTCTTTGGTCTCTATATGTCCTGCACTATCTACTAAGGCCAGATCCATAGTGCACATTGCTTCTTTGGGCTGAGGAGTCACACAGTTTTGCATCTGCTGGGGATCTCTATTTATGTAATTTATAAAAAAAAATTTAAGCTTACAATACCAATATTAACAAAATCCCAGGTTTTAAAGGGAACATTAGCTCAGAACTCTCTAAATTGCAGCATGAAACTATCTCACTAGATCAGGTTTTAAACAGTTCAGCCAAGAATAGGTGTTTTTAAACACTTACTTCAGGACATAAATTTCTGCAGAATTTTAGCACCAGCAGTGTTATCTTTTGTATTTTTTTCAAAACAGAAGGAGTAGTAATGTTAATTTGCCATGCTATAAAAAGCTGTTTTCATCTTATGAAAGGACAATATGAGTGCCACCATTTGGTAAACAATTTTCCACAGATGCCAGCAGTTCAGAATAAAGCACTCTGTCAATCAAGGGACAGGATTTCTTGTATAGTGATGCCAATGCTAAGAGAACAAGTTCCCCAGGGAACAGAGACTTCCATGTCTGAGACACAACAGATTTTTCTACTTATTTTACTGGAAAAAATGAAGGCATTGTGCACAGGGAAGACTGATGGATTTTTTTTCTCATGGAGTATCATGAGTAAGCAACATCAGTAATTTTTATGACATGCCTTATTTTTATGAAAACAATATTTAAAAAAATTCCTCCTTACACATCTCCTGGACTCAACCACACTTTCAAATGCATAAAGATCTATATTTAAAAAGTATTGCAATATCTGGATAAAGACAGATGAAAAGACTGTGATAAAGTTGAAAGATTCTTGTCCCTTCAGGTCTTCCTCCAGGACTTTTGGGAAATAATTAACAAGAAAGTTTGGGTCTCTTCTAAAAATTAGGATATATGTGTAATTTTAGCAGGTTACTTTTAGATTCTGAGGTTTCAGTAACCAAAATTTAAGTATCATCAGGAGTAAATTAGCTTTGAAGTACTACAGCAATGGTTTTTGTCTTGTACACGTCCTTTGGAGTATCTAACTAACAAAAAACTTTAGAATCATTGATTATCTGGAAAAAGGAAGATGAAACACTGAAAACCACTAAAGGCTCAGGGAAAAAATCAGAAATAGGGATTTCTAAACTCAATTCAGTTCTTACTACTGTCAGTAAGACTTTTTTGCACTGACTGTTAAACAACCTGTTAAACACATCCTGTTAAACAACCTCCTTGCCAACAAAAGAAACCAAGATTAAAGATTAGATAAAAGATGGTTCTTCGAAAGAGAATTGATATCATTATAACAGAGGGCTGTGATACAGTTTAGAATACTTAAACTTTCAGTAAATGCAGAAGATTTGAAGCTTCCTGTAACAAAGAGGGTTATTAAAACTTTACTGTAGATGTGTAATACTGGAAGCAGGTTTTTGCAGGATAGCGTGTTTATCCAAGACTACTCATGCCTGTAATTGCTAGTTGAATACCAAAACCAACACAAAATTACTGCATGAATCTGGTATTTTTCTACTACCTGGACATGGAACTGGTCAATTTTTCTGTTACAATAAAGTTTCAAAAGCATACTTTTTTCTTAATCATAAGTTTTAAAAATATTTAGATGAAGTTTCTCAATTCCTGACTGAACTATTTGACAAAGAATTTTGCTTTATCTTGGGTAATTTCCTCTACAATTTTCTCGGTACTATTTCATATTTTTACTCAAGTTTTCAAACCATTTCAGCAACTGTTTTACCTGCCCTCTGAAGACAGTTTTAATAAAGGTAGGAGCCAAAACTCTGTCATTCTAGGGATTGACTCAAGTAATGAGACACATTACTGTGTTTTCTTAACAGTATTTGATCTTCAGTTGAACTTCTACCGTAGAAGTTATTTATTTCCCCCCCCCAAAAAATATTTTTTCTAACATAGAAATGAAACTGCAGCAGCAAAATAGTCATCCAAACGTTGGATATTTGAGAGAAGTATTCTCCCTATACCTGCTCCCTCTGTGTTCATTGGGATGAATAATAATTTGAATAAAATGAAGCACAGCTTGCATGCCAATGAATATATTCTAAAACATACATAATGGTCCCATAATGATGAGTGGGAAAAAGCAATTGGCAGGACTTTAAACAAAAAAATAAGCAGAACTTCTTGTTCACAGTATCAGTCACTCAGAAGCCCAATAAACATTATTTCCACTTTATAAAAAAAATTGAGACTACACCAAAATTGCCCAGAATACTGTTTTGCTCCGAACAGCAGATCAGCCCCTAGACTCTCTCTGCATTCATTGGAGAGAGAATTTGGCTCCAGGAGAAAGCAGTTCAAAGCAGAAATGTGATTTGGGCAGTCTGTATTACCCTTCCTGATGAGGAAGTCTAGAGAGACAAGAATATCAGATCAACAGGTGAATTTTGATAGTGTGATTATGTTTGGGTAACCCCTCCCAGAGAATTTAAGATCAAAACATCCTTTCTTGCACCTGTAGAAGACAGCAGGAGTTTTTCTGTGACACCCTTAGGAATAGCAGTGTTTAAAGCAGTAGTTAATCCTGCTGAGCCGCCAGGAGGTCAGTGTATTCTACATTGACAGATATACTCTCTAGCATTTCTTATTTCTGAAACGCAGTTTGATGGCATGGACTATGCAGTCACCCCAGATTTTCAGTCCTTATAATTAACCCAAGCTTCCACCAGCAAATGTAAAATCTGTTACTTCAGCTGCTTTTCAAAAGACTGGCCTCAACACTTCAGTTTTTCTCCCTTTTCACCTTCTTGGCATACTGCAGAAAGAATTGATAGACTACCCCAAAGTATTCCTTGTCAGTACGTGCCCATGCACCCTTTCAGTCATCTCAGTGTCCTGGAAAACTGGAGAGAAATGCAAATTGGCAAAGGAGCTCATGCTACCTGCACTGTAGGTACTTCCCCTGCGGAACTTATGGGGCGAGTGATGCTGTCTTACAATGGAAGAACCCAATAGTTTGTGTGTTCTGGACTTTTAGTGCATTTCTAGTGATCTATGCCAACAATATAAATTGCATACCTCAACTGTCTAAACTAAAATGAGAAAATAATGCCTTTATATATGACACCTTCTGGCTTATTTCTTATCTTTTAAAAATAGCTAGCAATTTAAAATAATGTGAAGAAGAAATAATAATTTAAAACTGCATAAAAATATTTAACAACTAGGTAAACATAATGGGACATTTATAATTTTTGATTGCCAGTACCATCTATCATTGCCCCTTTTGAAAATTCATCTAGTCTACAATTCTGATAGTTTTTAATAACAGCAAAGTTACATGAGATTCCCTGGGAAACTGCAAAGCTACTCTGCAAAGGCTAATATAAGATATTGAAATTCTTATACTACCTCAAGCTGACAAGAAAACTCTATTTAGTCTTTATTAACTTATTCCACTGCATTTGCAGATATTTAGCTTCTGTTCATTGCTTACTGTTACCATTAAGTGGAATACTTAGATGCAACTTTAACAGAATGATGTCATACACTGAAGGTCACTTGCAAATGACACTTGGAAGAATACAGCAGTGTCAAGTTCTTATTATAATATAATTTTTGAGTATCTTAGAGTGAAAACACACATAGACTGAACTTGTATGGAGACCAGTATATTATATAGAATAGCATAGAATGTTTTTGGTTGGAAGGGACCCCTAGAGGTCACCTAACCCAACCCCCCCGCAGGAGCAGGGACCCCTTTAACCAGATCAGGCTGCTCAGAGTCCCGTCCAACCTGGCCTTGAATGTTTCCAGGGATGGGGCCTCCACTACCTCTCTGGGCAGCCCATTCCAGTGTTTCACCACCCTCATTGTAAAGAATTTGTTCCTTATAGCCAGCCTAAACCTACCCTGTTTTAGTTTAAAACCATTACCCCTTGTCCTGTCACAGCTGGCCCTGCTAAAAGATTGTTCCCATCTTTCCTGTAGGCTCCCTTTAAATACTGAAAGGCCACAATCAGGTCTCCCCACAGCCTTCTCTTCTCCAGGCTGAACAAGCCCAACTCTCTCAGCCTGTCCTCATAAGAGAGGTGCTCTTATGTTTGTTTACAGTTATATACTGTATACAGTTATTATAAGTACATAAACAGTACTTATAGTACTGTTTGTATCACCATACCTCACTAAGTCTCTTTCTTTGGTAGAATACAAACTTCAACTTGAGCTGGCAAATCTTTAGCATGGAAGGACTAGACATTCTGTATAATACCCAGCTGTCAAGAAACAGGAGTGAAAATAACATAGAGTTTGGGTGATGACTAATCTCAGAAAGGTTTTTGGTCCTTAAAGAAATTCACAATAAGCCATCCCAGCAGAACATCGGGCATGGTCATTTATCTGTAAAGAGGGAGGAAGGAGTTGATTGACTTAGTTGGGTTGAAGGGAAGTGGAGGGTAAGTAAGTAGGTCACTCTTTTTCAGTACTCCATAGGAAGTAATACACTAGAGAAGGGAGGATGTTGCTTCTCTAGTGCCTGGGAATATAAGGAGGGGAGTTTCTGTAGTCACTCGTACCTTGCCTCCCAACTGGATACAATCTTTTTGTCCACAAACTTGATGATTTCTTAAAGTAGTATATGGTAAGGATGAGCCACTGAATACTGATGGCTTATTCAATATCCCCTGAAGGCTCTGGACAAATATGCAATTTATTTTCTTTGGATGTTTAGATTTATAAATTTGTCTCCACTTATGTAACTGGTAAATTTACTTAAATATAAATGTACTTTCTGTCCTGGTTTTGGCTGGGATAGAGTTAATTTTCTTCCTAGTAGCTGGTATAGTGCTGTGTTTTGTGTTTAGCTGCCCTCCGGTTAAAGTACAACACTTTCTTATATACAAGTTATTAATTTATTTCAACAATTCAGGTAAATAGGGCTGGATAGCAGACTCAGTAGTGAGGGCCAAGTTGATTTTTTTTTTTTTTAAAGTTTTGTTTAGCTTTGCTCGTTAGTAACAAGAAGGAAAGGAGAAAGAACTTGCAAACAGAATCATGTAATTATAATGAACACGTGAAACAAGAAAACAATGCTCTTCAATGGTATTTTCAGTAGTAAACAAACTGCTCCCTGCTGTGATATTCACATTCTAAGAAACTAAGTTGCTTGAATAAATCTGAGTGGGAACAATGCAGCTTAGAGAACTACTCGGATAGGATGTAGCTGATTAAAGTAGTTCAAGAGGTAACTGCCTGTGCCTGCATTTTATTTCCTCTTATTTCTTATGATTTTGATGTGGATTTTTTGTTTGTTTAGTAATTTGATCTGGTTTTGCAATTCTCAAAGATAACTGATGTGTGATTGTCAATGTAGTTTTTCTGGATGTTTAATGCAGTCAGTGATTTGCAAAAGAAGATGAAAAGTTACTGAGCCTGCATACTACATGACTTAACATACATACTCTTAGTATAATAAAGAAATACAATTGTCTTTAATATTTTCAATGCTAAATATATATATATATATGTGTGTAATTATTGCTTGGAAATTTATCTAGCACATTATCCCTTAAATGTGACTCTGCCCTTGTGCACTGTTCTACATAGTTCTGCAGTTTTGTGGGGTGTGAGGAAGATTGGGAAAGCTCTAGGATAGAGGTCTGGTTATACCCTAGTGAATATAAGAACTGACACACTAAAAAAAGTACTTCTTTCTTTTTCCCATATTCTCAGTGAGAGGAGCAAATGCACTTATTCCTTTACAGTAAGCAACTATCATTCCTTTCCAAAATACTAGGCTCTGATTTCAGGACTGATCTCTCTTCTACTGTGTTTCACAAATATTTTGCTGAGAAAGGTTTTCAATGATATTTAAATTGAGAACCAAAACAAAGACCTGAGGGATAATGTGATTGCAGTTGTAATCACTGTGGCTTGTTCCTTCACAATCCTTTTTTACTAACTTTACTTTCAGTCATGAAGCAAAGCCTTTAGCCTGTTTCTGAAATACTCTCTGATTTTACATGTCTCATGCAATAAAGCTCTTCAAACTTTGCATCTGGATTTGAACCTCATGAGGTTCAACAAGGCCAAGTGCAAGGTCATGCACCTGGGTCAGGGTAACCCCCGGTATCAATACAGGCTGGGGAAGAAAGGATCGAAAGCATCCCTGCCGAGAGGGACTTGAGGGTGCTGGTGGATGAAAAGCTGGACATGAGCCGGCAATGTGGGCTGGCAGCCCCGAAGGCCAAGCGGGTCCAGAGGAGGGCTACAAAAATGATCCGAGGGCTAGAGCACCTCTCCTATGAGGACAGGCTGAGGGAGTTGGGCTTGTTCAGCCTGGAGAAAAGAAGGCTGTGGAGAGACCTGATTGCGGCCTTTCAGTACTTAAAGAGGGTCTATAGGAAAGATGGGGAAAATCTTTTTAGTAGGGCCAGCTGTGACAGGACAAGGGGTAATGGTTTTAAACTAAAACAGGGTAGGTTTAGACTGGCTATAAGGAAGAAATTCTTTACAATGAGGGTGGTAAAATACTGGAACAGGTTGCCCAGAGAGGTAGTGGAGGCCCCATCCCTGGAAACATTCAAGGCCAGGTTGGACGGGGCTCTGAGCAACCTGATCTAGTTAGCGGTGTCCCTGCTCACTGCAGGAGGGTTGGGCTAGGTGACCTCTAAAGGTCTCTTCCAACCCAAAACATTCTATGATTCTATGTTTCTATGAATGTAAAACACATAAACCAATATCCAACCTGTAATGCCTAGAGAGGTCAGCTGGTCCAGATTGCATCATCTCAGCTCTAAGCCTGTTCATGAGAAGGCAAATTCTGAGTTTCTCCCACAAGGCTTCTCCCTGGGACACATTCCCAGCCACTCCTGATGGTGCTGATTATTTTCTGCCTTTTTAGCACTTAGATATGTGCCATGTTTCCTAAGATTAATTTGTATGAAATGGAGAAATGAGCTTGATATTCAAATGAATCCGTCTGTGTCTTCTCATATGGTGTCTGGTGTCTGTACTGATAAGCAGTTCTTCTTGATCCATACCAGAGCATAGTTAACTAGTCCTAAGACTGTTCCCCCAAAGAGTAATTGGGTAAGGACGAATATTTTTATATACTGTGTTGCTGTGTTTGCAGGCTAAGAGCAAAGCAAGAATTCTGCCACTTATACATATCCAAAACTCAGTGGCTAAGGAGCCAAGACATATTTTTGTAAAAGCATGCAGGCATTTGGCAAATCAGGTATTATTTCCATTCACCTGCCTTCTTTCTTAGGTAATAAAAGATCACAGCATAGAGAACGGAGCATTTGAAAATTTGTAAGTAGTCTTTCCACTTTTTCACTCACAGACTTGTTTTGAAAGGGTTTTAGTGGTGGCTTTTGTATTGAATGTATTGAAGACATTACTCTCAGAAAAATCTAAAGGCTCTCTGAGATTCTCCCAGAAGAGATCATCAGTACTTCTACAGGAAATTTATTTTTATATTCTGTAATTTTTTGAAGAGAGAGCTGTAACAACAGATCTCAATCATAGATTCTGAAATACTTATCTATCTGCCTACTGACTTGTAGGCAGAGACTTGAAAGCTAAAAAGAGCACCATACATTGCTTCCTTTCATATCATGAAGCATCCAGAGTGCCTGTACCAGTTCTAAAATTTTTTTGGCAGAAGATTGTCTATGGAATTGGACAGATAATTGCCTTTCTCGTTAATTTTTTATGAACCAAATAAGAAAACTGATGTAATCTCCCTTACGTAGTCAGTATTTCCATTTCTTTAATTTTCTTTTTATTTCTGTTCTTTCTAAACATACAAGGAGCAAACTGTGCAAGCAATGAAAGTAGAACCTTTCTGTTTATCAATAAACAATATTTTGGGGGTAAATTGAGGGGCGAGGAACAACAATGCTTGGAAGAAAATGACTGAGTGGTATAAGAAACATTATTCTCACGAGGTCTTGCAGGTAAAATAGCTCAGGGGAAGAGGAAGACTACAGAGCTTCCTTTTATAGTGATTATGAACAAGAAATGTCTTCTTCCTGTCTCTATCTGAATTTTCTGCAACTTGCTAAGAGAGTGAAGAGGGATCTGAAAAAAATTACCTTTGTCGCTTGTTTTGCCTGTTGTCTGTGAAGGTGCCAGCAAAACCATCATCGTTAGGATCTTCTTTGTACAGAAAATGGGGGCTGGCTTTCACCAGATGTGTTCAACTGTCTGTGGGGATTTACCCAGTGCTTTACGAGGGTGGGATGCATGAAATTTCTGTATTTGCTGTCACTGAGGGAGAAGAAAAAGCAGACATGCTGTCCCTGAAGTGTGGTTCAGATACACAAAAGAGATAAAGGTTTAGCAACTTTCTGATTAAAACTAAGCTAATTGCTGAAACTAAAGTATATTATTTATATATATGAAATAACGTTATCTCTATCTTCAAATCCTGTGAAACCTCTTATTTATACAAACTCAAAAGTTTACTGTATATGGAGGTAGGTAACAGTAAGGGATGGACCCAAAACTTGGAAGAACCCAGAGCTGCCATGGAGACAGGGGAATGCCTGCTGTGAAAACGTCTTATGCGAAAGAGAACTTTACTTTGTGGAGGTTTTTTGTGTTCTTTTAAAAAAACCCACTAACCAAACATTAAATTTTATTTCAAAACAATCACATACCTATATTGAAAATAATGTCAGAATTTAGACTTGTTTACATAATAGAATCATAGAATGCTTTGGGTTGGAAGGGACCTTTAGAGGTCATCTAGTCCAAACCCCTGGCAGTGAACAGGGACAGTTTTAACAAGGTCAGGTTGCTCAGAGCCCCGTCCAACCTGGTCTTGAATGCTTCCAGGGATGGGGCCTCCACTACCTCTCTGGGCAACCTGTTCCAGTGTTTCACCACCCTCATTGTAAAGAATTTCTTCCTTATAGCCAGTCTAAACCTACCCTGTTTTAGTTTAAAACCATTACCCCTTGTCCTGTCACAGCTGGCCCTACTAAAAAGATTTTCCCCGTCTTTCCTATAGGCCCCCTTTAGGTATTGAAAGTCCGTAATCAGGTCTCTCCCCAGCCTTCTCTTCTCCAGGCTGAACAAGCCCAACTCTCTCAGCCTGTCCTCATAGGAGAGGTGCTCCAGCCCCCGGATCATTTTTGTGGCCCTCCTCTGGACCCACTCGAACAGTTCTATGTCCTTCTTGTGTTGAGGGCTCCAGACCTGGATGCAGTACTCTAAGTGAGTGCGTACCAGAACGGAACAGAGAGACAGAATCATTGACCTGCTGGCCACGCTGCTTTTGATGCAGCCCAGGATACAGTTGGCTTTCTGGGCTGCCAGCTCACATTGCTGGCTCATGTCCAGCTTTTTATCCATCAGTACCACCAAGTCCTTCTCCACAGGGCTGCTCTCAATGCCTTCATCCTCCAGCCTGTACTGATACTGGGGGGTGCCCCAACCCAGGTGCAGGACCTTGCACTTGGCCTTGTTGAACCTCATGAGGTTCACACAGGCCCACCTCTCCAGCTTATCCAGGTTCTTTGGATGACATCCTGTCCTTCTGGTGTGCCGACTGCACCACTCAGCTTGGTGCCATCTGCAAACTTGCTGCGGGAACACTCAATCTTGCTCTGTATGTCATTGATGAATATATTAAACAGCACCGGTCCCAGTAAAGACCCCTGAGGGACACTTGTCACTGGTCTCCATTTGGACATAGAGCAGTTGACCACTACCCTCTGGATGCAACCATCCAACCAATTCCTTATCCACTGAACAGCCCACCCACCAAATCCATATCTCCCCAATTTAGAAAGAAAGATGTTGTGGGGGACCTTATCGAAGGCTTTGCAGAAGTCCAGATAGATGACATCTGTTGCTTTTCCCTTCTCCATTGATGCAGTCGCTCCATCGTAGAAAGCCACTAGGTTTGTCAGACAGGACTTGCCCTTGGTGAAGCCATGCTGGCTGTTTTGAATCACTTCCCTGGCCTCCATGTGCTTTAGAATAACTGTTCCCTGATCTTCCCAGGTACAGAGGTGAGGCTGACAGGTCCGTAGTTCCCAGGGTCCTCCCTTCTACCTTTTTTGAAAAGGGGCACAATGTTTTCCTTCTTCCAGTCCCCAGAGACTTCACCTGACTGCCATGACTTTCCAAATATTATGGAGAGCGGCTTGGCGATTACATCGGCCAATTCCCTCAGGACTCTGGGATGCATCTCCTCAGGCTCCATGGACTTATGTATGTTCAGGTTCCTCAGGTGGTAACGAACCTGATCTTCCCTTACAGTGGGAGGGGCTTTACCCCTCTGGTCCCCATCTTGTGTTCCATCGACTTGGGAGGGGTGAGGAGAGAGGTTACCAGTGAAGACAGGCAAAAAAGTTGTTGAGTACCTCAGCCTTCTCCTCGTCTGCTGATATTAGGTCGCCATTCTTGTTCATCAGGGTCTATGCTTCCTTTAACCTTCCTTTTCTAGTTGACATACCTGTAGAAGCCCTTCTTGTTATTCTTTGCATCCCTTGCCAAATTCAGCTCCAGCCATGACTTGGCCTTCCTGACCCCAAACCTATGCAACTGGGCAGTATCCCTATACTCTTCCCAGGATGCCTGTCCCTGCTTCCACTACCTGTGCAGTTCCCTCTTGCTCTTTAATTTGACCAGCACGTCTTGACTCAGCTGTGCTGGTCTCTTCCCTTCCTTGCCTGATTTCTTACACCTGCTCTTGCACTCTATGTAACACATCCTTAAAGATCTACCAGCTCTGTTCTGTTCCCCTGTCCCTGATGACCATTTCCCAGGGGTTCCTTCTGACAAACTCCATAAAGATCTGCAAGTTTGCTTTCCTAAAATTTAGGGTCCTGACTATAATCCTCTCTTTTCCCATATCCCTCAGGAGCGTGAACTCCACCAGTGCGTGGTCACTGCAGCCCAGGCTGCCTCTGATATTAACGTCTCTGATGAGCTCACTTGCATTGGTGACCATCTGGTCCAGTATTGCATCCCCTCGGGTAGGGGTATCTATTACCTGGCTTAAGAAGTTGTCCTCAATGCATTCTAGGAATCTCCTGGATTGCCTGCAGCTCGCCGTGCTACTTTTCCAGCAGATTTTGGGGTGGTTGATGATCCTCAGTAGAATGAAAACTTGTGATGTTGAAGCCTCCTGGTGATGGAGGAAGAAGGCTTCATCAGTAGGCTCCCCTTGATCAGGCATCCCATAGTAGACAACTTGTTTGGAAAGCTGCCAGGCAGAAAAGGACCTGGGGATACTGGTTGACAGCCAACTGAATATGAGCCAGCAGTGTGCCCAGGTGGCCAAGAAGGCCAACAACATCCTGGCTTGTATCAGGAATAGTGTGGCCAGCAGGAGTTGGGAAGTGATCGTGTCCCTGTACTCGGCACTGCTGAGGCTGCACCTCAAATACTGTGTTCAGTTTTGGGCCCCTCACTACAAGAAAGATGTTGTGTTGCTGGAACATGTCCGGAGGAGAGCAACCAAGCTGGTGAGGGGTCTGGAGCACAAGTCTTATGAGGAATGGCTGAGGGAACAGGGGTTTTTTAGCCTGGAGAAAAGGAGGCTGAGAGGAGACCTGATCGGCCTCTACAACTACCTGACAGGAGGTTGTAGTGAGGTGGGTGTTGGTCTCTTCTCCCCAGTAACAGGCGATAGGAGAAGAGGAAATGCCCCCAAGTTGCACCAGGGCAGGTTTAGATTGGACATCAGGAAAAACTCCTTCACCAAAAGGGTTGACGAGCATTGGAACAGGCTTCCCAGGGAAGTGGTTGAGTCCCCATCCCTGCAGGTATTTAAAAGACAGGTAGATGAGGTGCTTGGGGTCATGGTTTAATGGTGGAATGGCAGTGTTAGGTTAACGGTTGGACTTGATGATCTTCAAGGTGTTCTCCAACCTAAATGATTCTATGATTTGATGATCTGTTTCATATCTTAAATGATTTTGAAATTTGAAAATATTTATTTTAAAAAAATATGTGGAAAAAAGAAGTGGGAGATAGGTTTCTATCTGTTCAAATAAATATCTATCTTGGAAGGAACTCAATAAATTTTCTGCTTGTATGTGATAAATCTTTATAATGAAATTACCATATTGGAAGATAGACATTGCCCAAAGTGACCAAGAGTTAGTACTCACACTCTCCTTCCATGGACAATTCGTGCAAATTCACTCATTATAGAATGAGTCCTAATAAAATCCCTTGGAGGTCATATCTATTTTTAAAAACTTAGCCTCATTACTATGTGCGTTAAAACAATTTTGCAGCACTTTAATTCTATAAATGAATGCTTACATTCACTTTATGGCTTATGTATGTGGCAAAACTGGTAGGTGGTGCATAAAGAATTACATCCCCTTACTGAGAGACATTTTGATCAGATAAAATCAGAAAATAAAGATTTTTTTTTAATTCTACTTATAGAAAAGAGAACTCTGTGGTTTTATTGTTAGGTAGATTTCTTATTAATATGATCTTCCTGTTATTTTCTGTGCAAAGTGGAAGAGAAGACAAGTTACTTTGTCTGAAAAAAACAGAATATATGCCAACCTCTGTTTCAAAGTGGCAGAATTTTATTATTGTGCATTGAGGACCAAATGATAACCTTAGAATCTCTGAACTTTATAGCTTTATAGAAATGAAAAGAAACTTAAAAAAAAAATGAACCTCCACAGACTATTGTTTTCAGAATTGCTAAGTAATTATTTAACTTCTAATAAAATTTACAATAGCCTACACAAGTGCTATTTCTTTTTTTCTCTGAAGACTCGGTACCATGTTTGTTACTAATTCTTTCTTGCAAAGTATGGGCAGAGCAGTTTTTATGTGTGTTTGCAATCTGCAGGTTGTGGGGATGGGTGAGGCGTTGATTAGCAATGTTTTACCATATAGCTATAAATCAGTGCTGGGAGAAGTAGAAAGACGAGGACAGCAACCCAATTTGCAAAAGACAGTAGCAGTGCAGCTATGCTAAAGTGAATTAAGTTTAGGGTCAGGAATTATGGAGTAGAATAATGCAAACCAAGCTACTAGACCATTCTGCTTCATTTAGTCTGTGATGATAATGAGGTATCACTGAATGCTAAATAGTTTATGCATGGAAATTTGGGCTTGGAAGAAAAGCTCTCACCCTTTTTATGGCAATGACAGAGACACCCAACAATTTCATGACCCAAATATTTATTTTCACAGAAGATATTCAGTAACCCATCAATCTCAAATTAAAGGTCAAAAAAGTTCTTTTTTAAAATTTAGTGTCACAATGAATTGTTTTCCAATGCAATCCTTGCTCATTGTTGGAAATAATTTTCCTGCACTCACTGTTAGCCTGCTATAGTTATTTCCTGACCCTTAAAAGATCCATTTTAAATTTAGCCTCGTGAAGAATCATTTCAATGCAATCACTGGATGTTGTTGAATATAATTTTCCTGCAGTCAGTCTAATATGTGACCCTTCATAGTTATTTCTCAGTCCTTTTCAATAAATCTGCTCTACTTTTTGTTCCAGTACTAGTCACCCAAAAAGTATTAGAAACATGTCAGCTTCAAGAAATTTGCACTGGGAAATATGTATATTATAGGGACATATATTTCTGATATACACATTTTACAGAAGTTTTAAAAGCTGAGTGGTAATGCAAGCGTCATGAAAAGAGAAGCAATTGTTACTATATTTTGCAATTTGTGTTGAGGTCTTTGTCTTCCTTCTCACTCCTACACTGATCTATAGTTATACAGTAAAACATTGCTAATCAGGACTTCACTCATCCCTATATACTGCAGTTTGCAAACACACGCAGAAATGATCTCTTCATGCTTTTCAGCAAAGATTTAGCAATACATGAGGATTTAGTAATTTGGTGCAGGCAAAAATACGCTCAAAATACTTATATACAATTTCTATTCATGAGGGATTTATTGTTTCTTCATAGCGATTTTTAAATTTTGATTTCCTTACACATTTAGACATCCTCCTAGGTGTACCGTCCTATAGACAGAGCTGGTAGTCATGCACACAGTTATAATTAGTTGTAATGTCTAACATGCCCCATGGCTTCAAATCTCACACTTTCTACAGTCATTATATCTAACAACAATTATAACAACACCATAACCACATCACAACAACTTTAACAATCCCATCAGCATAGTGGCCCTTACAGGGGACCTATGTTTGGGCTAAAACAATGTTCTCAATAAATTTTCTGGTGAGGATTATCCCCGCTGAACTGGATATGCTGCCACAATAGAATATTCCAAGACTTCCCAGCAGAATTTTAATAGCATTTTCTTTTGGGGAAAAGAAAGTCTAGGAATCAAAGTAACACCTTCAAAGACCTAAAACCTCACATAAAGCTTATCAATTCAAGACCAGTAATTAGAAAGAAAAAGGTTGGACTAAGGCCATTGGAAACACTTTTTTTTTTTTTTTAAATTTTATTTTATAGTAACTAGTCATGGGATAAAATATGAGAAATATCCAGTCACCTGAGAATGAAACCCAGAATTCATTCATTCTAGGGAGATGGCCAAGTCATGGCATCACAAAATTGTATTTTCTCTTGTTTAATGAGACTCCTCCATTACTTTGTTCCCCAGAGGCCCAGTAACAGGGATGTGGGCATATTCCAGTACAGCCAGGCTTATACCTAGTCCATGCATTCTCCAGAAATGTGAACAATGCCATTTAAAAAAAAAAAAAAAGTGATGTAAGGTGTATGCTAAATGGGCCATGGGAATATAGGTCAAATGAGGAGGAGAAAAAAAGATACTGAATAGCTACTGATTTAGCAAATGATGCAAGCAGCCATCCAAATCAAAATGATGTGGCCTAATAAAGACTGAATCATCCCATGTGTGTGCAGAAGAAGAGTTAGTTAATGGTAGGAATTAATAACTTAGCATTTGTCTAGTATTTGTCTGCTTACCTGTTGCATCTGAACATCCTTTTAAAATGGGGTCTTTTTATGTAATATTTATGTGGAAAAAGTGGATAAAAATAGAGTTATGATCCTCCCTCCTAAAAGGCATCCCTTGACTGGAAACTTTTGACCTCCCCCACTGCGTATATTTGGATTATTCCTGTTGTCAGTCGGTGCCAGTCTGCCAGCCCTTTACCAGGAAGCACCGGCTTCTGCAAGCTGGTGGCCAAGGAGAGGTGACTGGTGTGGGTGCTGGGGGGGGAGGAGGGCACCCCCTGCCGCTGTGGCCATCCTGTCCCCCTGCAAGAATTCAGTGCGGGACCTGGGGACAGACACTCTCCACTTGAGGGGCAGCCAGATATTGGGGGAGAGACCAGAATCCCCTCCCAGCCATTGACTGCAGCAGCATGGCTGTGGTACGAGGATGTTTTAGCTTCCTCTCTACCTTGCTGAGCATCTCCTGCCCACCCTGACCATGCTGAATGACCCAAATGGGACCCTGAGCACCATAATACTCTTGATGGTACCTACACACCAGAGACCTAAATTTAGGACGAAATTAATTTCACCCCACTTGCCAGCTGCTCACAGGCATTTTTCAAAGGCTCAAGTTAAGCATAGCTCACCAAAAAATTTCTGTTAGAGCAAACGAGGACCAAGTTGTTTTCTTTTGTTTTCCAGTTGTTCTTTCGCGCTATGGTGTGTACATAATCCTCAGTGACATGTGGCCCAGTTTATTCACTGCTAATGAGGGGAATACATGGCTGCGGATATAACCGTGATACCTGAATTTCCAGACTGGAGGCTTAAGCATACAAACTGTGCCTCATTTCACTGACCCTCCTTGCTCCCCTGCAGCATTTCATTTCTACGATTTCACTTATTGGGAAGCACAGTTATGAAAGTCTGCCAGAGTGTAAAATGGTGGCTGCACTGTAAATATTTATGTATATGCACATAGGCACACAAACACGTTTTTATTATATTCAGTATTAAGTGGCTGGAGATTAAAGGATAAGAGATCTGTGGCTGTTATTCCCATAACTATTACACAGATCAGCTGAAATAAATTCTTTCTGTGCACTGTGATTGAGATAAAACTCTGCTACGACATTCCTCTAACCCTGCTTGTTGCCATGCATCCTCAGGAATTATTACTATCACTGCTTACTTTTAAGAATCGAAACATAAATGTTCATCAAAATAAAATCAAATAGAATAAAATATGGGGTTTTAGATTATGTGGTTTTTAGCAATGAAGGCACTGGGAGTTGTTGATTTTGACATGTTTACTTTGCTCTGAGGCTAAACGTAAAATACAATACATTTACCTATTTTACATGGAAGCATTTATTTTGTAATGTTGAGAGAATGGGTTGCAATTGTAAAACATAAGTCACAGCAAGAAAATGAATTAAATTATTCTTATATTAAATCTAGTAGTAGTAAAAGCAACAAGATATAATGCTTTTTTGTAAGGTTTTGGTCAACAGCGCTGAGAAAGGCTGCACAACAAAATTTGTTGTTGTAATTATTACAGGGGCTAAGTTGTAACGCAGCATCTCGTGGTCCCACCTCGAGACTTATAATTCCCTCTGCACCATGTTAGCTACATTAAATTATGCATTGGCAATGACATGCAGGCCTTTGTGTTTCTATTACGGCAGTGCTTATGAGCCTTTGACCAAGATAAGAAAGGCTAGTTATGCCTAGGGACTTTTTAGATAGAAAAAGAAGGAATAATTCTCGCCCCAAAGATCTTCCAATCTACTCTCCCAGTTCAGAAGGGAGTTAATTTATGCAACTTGCATTACAGCAAGTATTAGCCATCTGAAATAAGGCACTAAAAAGGATAATTAGTACTAATGGGAGTCAACACTAATGCAATCAAAGGAAACCAGAACCATGCAGGACTGCAGGTTTCTTTAAGAAAAAAGAGGTGTTTATGAACGCTCTGAGAAGGGTAGGTAGGAGTTGTTCCTGGGGCTCCTGACAGTAGCTGCTCTGTGTGACTTGGATGTTTCTGAAATGAATTGAATTTGCTTTGGTTTCCAATATACAACTGTAAAATTGTAAGATTTGCCCTTTATTCTGTCCTACACTACATAACTCTATTTTAGAGCACTGCAACCATTTAAACCCCGGCTGTTTGAATAAACACAGATTTTTCTCAAACTGTTGCCTTCACACTTTCCCATTCCCAGCCATGCTGCTGACTT
>NW_009260774.1:6120325-6127770 GCF_000687185.1 Egretta garzetta
AGGAATGCAGCAATGTGGATTTTTACACTGGAAAAGGTGTTACATCTTGTACGTCAGAAAAAGGCACAAGGATATTTGAGAATCCTTCCTTTTAAATTTGGTCTCTTACCAAGGAGTCAACGGCCAACACAGAATGAAGGCACTGCACATACTCAGTCACTCATTAATTTATTCTTCATCCTCAAGTAAAGGGTCACTGACTTATTCTTTCTGTTCACAGGGTGCTTTAATGGAGATAAGGTTGGACAATATATAACAACTTGAATAAGAGCTGAGAAGAATTTAAGTGTTTAACTAATTAAAGAATGATCAAATCAGTATTTAGAAAGATCAAACAAAATCAGCAATGATATTCTTTAGCATGGGTCAAACACCTTTTGGATGGCGAACCAGTTTACATGTTAATTTCTGAAATAAACTTGGACACTAACTGTCTTTCTTTTTCAACGAGGCTTGCTTTAACACCTAGGATTTCACCCCTCGGGTTCACTGCCTGGCTACACAAGTCCTCATACCAGCACAGAGGCGTGGAGAGCACAGTGGCAGAAACACGCTGTCAGGAGGGCAGAAATGCTCCTTGCAGCTTAAAGCTGCCTCCAGCGTACGTGGAAACACAGCTCAGAGGGAAGGCTTTGCCCAGCAGCCAAGCGTGGCTATTCGCGTAAACGCTGCGGAGGACCCAGGGACAACCAGGAACGGTGGCATCCTCTGGATGTGTTTCGGGGTGACGAGAGCCTGCGTCGGTCCTGCCGCACACCACTCTGCTCCTGCCAGTGCCGTGGCATGTTCGGCTGCCCTGGCATCTGACGTGGCAGCTTAACCCCCTGCTAAATCATTTACTCCCCAAACACCTTTCACATAAATATACTGTAAATCTGCTAGGTTTAAGTGTTGGTTTTGCAGGTTGGTTTGGTTTGGGGCTGGTGGTTGGGTTTTTTGCTTTGTTCTTATGAAAAGTTTATATTTGAATTTGGTTACAGGTGATGAACAAGACGTTTTCTGGAAAGCACATATATGGACAAGCATTTTAAGACCATAAAGTTACAGGTCTGTGTATTACTGAAAACTACGTTATTTTAAGGATTTACAAAGCCTATTAACTATAGTATTCCACTGCTTTTTCAGACTTGGAAAGCTTTGTTGACAACTGAATTTAAATTGTTGCACTTCCATGGGGAGGCAAGAATTGCTGGGTGATCTCTGCGAAGATCATACTTTAGGAAGGAGCAAAAATATTTTGGAGTGATAATAAAAGCATATTCCTTTCCCAGGACATGTATCCATTGTTACAGTTACTTTAAGCAAAAAATATTCTCACCAGGATGGAAGCTGACTACCAATATTTCAAATGAAAATTTGTTTTTAAAATATGATTGATGTTTTAAGCCAGTGATACCTCAGGCTTTAAAAGGATGCTGCATTCCTTTCTTAATTAAGCAGGTTTACTGGGGTTAGTAAGAGAACCTGAGCTAACATTCAGGTTAGAGCTTCATGATTAATGGTGTTTCCATGAATTTCTGAAGTTTTGCAATATACCTGATACAGTAATCATATAGGTGGCTGGAACATTGTAAATTATGTGCTTAGTAATTTATGGGGCGTCAAAAGTAAGAATTGAGTTTGCGAATACTTTAGAAATCTTCATGGAATAAAAATTGTTTTCCTATTGGGTAGCAGTTCTACAAGAATATTAAATATATTTTGCAGTCTACCTCTAGTGTAATTCTAGTGGAAAGTATTATACTAACTTAACATTTTATTTTTGTTAAAATGCATAGCTAGAGATAAAGCTGTACCTTGTTGGCGGTGGCTGGTGGGAGAGGATGGGGTTCAGATCCCTGCTCTGACAGATACAGAGTGGCCTGACAGCTGCCTGGGCACGTCTCCACCGTAAACTGGAGTGAGGTAAAGACACAGCAACCGAGCTGGCATGCCCGTGTGGTGTAATGGAGCACCTGGCAAAGGTAGTGACTCCAGAGTGAAAACAGGCCAGCCCCCCGCCTTGCTCGGCTGAAGCAGCGGTGAGACACACAGGTCGAAATAGTCAGGCAGTGCTGCAGCCTGTAGCTGTACGTTCTTGCCCTCATTTGGTTTTGACAAAGATTTTTTTTCCTAAGAAGTGGATCACCAAAATAATGTGATGAATCGCTGTTTTAAATTGTTTCAGAGGAATCCCAGATAGCTGCACTCAATAGCACTGACTACAGAGGTAAAAACAAGTAAAGCTAAGACTAATGTCAGCTTCAGCTCTATATTTCCTTTGAATTTATCTGCACTGTCCTCTCAAACTGTAATGCAAATAAAAATTATCAGTGCAGGAAAGGCACTCAAGCTGCTGAGTTCTGATTTTGCCGCATTCGTCATTTTTTCAGAGGTCCTAGTAAGTAGGAAAACGGTACCAGTAGGTTACTTATTTTGGTTGTTTTGTTAATCAATCTTTAGAAAAAAAGACTGAAATTAGAAGGAACAAAGATTGTGCCTATCCTTTCAAGAAGACACACACACACACACAGAATTTATCTCCTGGAGAGAGATGTCTTAAGAGGAAAGAGGATTCTAAAGGAGATGCATGATCTATTGACTCAGTAGAGAAAGACAGGAGAAAAAAAAAATCCCTTTCCTATAGGAAGAGGCTGCTCAGGTGATACTGGACTCGACTTTGTGCTAGAAAAAGGTATGGCATAGAGCACAAACTTTGCCTCGAAGTAACCCTGCAGACAGTTTACCAGGCAGCTCATTAAAATAAGCTATGTCAGAGCGCTATTGCAAATGCCTCTTGCATAGCCATTAAGTCCAGAGCGTGTTTCTGTGCTAAGGCTGAACCAAAAGGGCGAAAAGACTGAATTCTTTCTGTGCTGCATACTAGGCATCCCTGGCATTTTTATTTCATTTTAATAAATGCATAAAAAACTTTCATGATAAGTTTATCGGTTGAATGCTGTCCCTGGCTGGTTTTGCCCTCCAAGTGGAATGCCTCCCTGGCACCTCCATGTAAGGAAAGTCTTTGCAGCCTCGAGATTTTGTGGCCTTGGTTTGGACCTTTTTAATGTCCATTTTCTGCTCCACCACAGATGCAATCTCTAATGGCAGCATAGTTAAAGAGGGGGAGATCACACCCCCATCCCTCCCCCTGCTTTCCTGCTCCCCACCACTGTCACAGCAGTCACTGGTACTTATGTCGTGCTGATCCACCCCTTCCTTGCATCTCCAGGAAACAATGATGAAACCTTTCAGTGCTCTTAAATTCTGCTTGGGAAAGTGATGTAGTGGGCCCCAGACTGGAACCTCAGAGGAGTGATATGACATAAAATTGCCATATACTTTTTAAGACATACTGTGTATATCTTAAGCCCTTGGTCTTAGCCCTCATGTCTAAGACAAATTCCATCTTTTCTGCACTGCTCACTCAGCTTTTCTTCAGTTCAGTGGTTTGCACATTGCTTTACATAAAGAAATGAACATTTTGGCTGCTTGGTTTGAATTTAACCAATGAACTGAGCAGTGAAGAGAAATTGCCAATATGCGCTCTGAAAGCCAGTATGCATACACAGCAGACAATTGCCTGTCCAAACCAGACTTCTACTTACATGGTCTTTTAAAACCAAAAATGTGGTGGTTTAACCCCGCTGGCAACTAAGCACCACATAGCCACTTGCTCACTTCCCCCCCGCCCTCTTCAGTGGGATGGGGGAGAGAATTGGAAAAAAAAAGTAAGAGCCATCGGCTGAGATAGAGACAGTTTAATAAGAGAAAAGAATAACAGTAGTAATAATGAGAATTGTAAGAGAATATACAGAATATACAAAACAAGTGATGCACAGTGCAATTGCTCACCACCCGCTGACTGATGCCCAGACCTTCCCGAGCAGCGATCGCCCTCCCCCTGACCAACTAAATCCCCACAAACATGACATCATACAGTATGGAATAGCCCTTTGGCCAGTTGGGGTCAGCTGACCTGGCTGTGCCCCCTCCCAGCTTTGTTATGCACCTGGCCAAACAGGAGAAGATGAAAAAGTCCTGGACTAGTCTAGGCACTGCTTAGCAACAACTAAACCATCAGGGTGTTATCAACATTCTTCTAGTACTAAACCCAAAACACAGCACTATGCCAGCTGCTAGGAAGAAAATTAACTCTATCCCAGCTGAAACCAGGACACAAAAATTATCTTAATGTGTTCACTAATTTTTTAGATTATAGTGTAGTGATCCATCAAGTGTATTTATTATTTGGACTGCTTTTATTTTGAATAGCTGGGTACTATTGTGTACCAGTCTGTAGGAGTAAATAGTAATTTTTTTTGCCAGAGAAAATGCACATCATGTTTTAAAAAGGTCTGTTTTCATATAAATTTCTGATGTAAATACTGTATTTTTCAAATAAAAGAAAAAAATACACATTGAACTTGAGTTCCTTTTATGATCTGAGGCATACGATGGACTTAATTTCTATTCATTAGTTAAGAATCCTGCTTCAAAATACAAAAAGGTTTTTCCAAACATTTCCAGCCTCTCTTTTCCACAGTTTTTCGGCTTACATGCACTTGTAGATTAACTACAGTGGCACTCAACAAAGGAATCTAAACAGAAGAACAGTGAAGAACATTATTTTAGAAGCAAGGCAAATATAATAAGAGTTAAAATAGTTATGCTGTGTCTTGAAGTTTTGCAGCATCTTAACACATTTCTATATCTGTTAGAAGAGGACTGAAAAGTGCAAGAAAACCACCACTAAGACTTGAAAAGTAATTACTGAAGATAATGTAGCTTTCATCTTTGCATGTAAAGGCACTTTGATTTACCAGCAAATAATAATAAAGTGAGATCAGTTCTTTAGCTAGAAAAAAAACAAGATTGGTGGGGAGAGCACCAAAAGCTGTGGAGCAGTTAAGACTGATTTTTTTACTCAGTATGTAAACTACGAAAAGTAAAAAAAAAAAAAAAAGTCATTTATGTAAGACCAATATATATAAGCACAGTGAGTAAGCAGTACTTGCATAAATGACCACAAATAGGATAGTTTTCCTATCTTAGTTTCTCCCTAAAATTTGTCCTGAAATTAAATCTTTGGGATAAACTTGTTTTGAGCATGAGGATTAAAAAAAAAAACCACAAAACAAACAAACCAACCCTTCAACTCCCCTCCCCCCAACCATAACTATCCTAAAACTCTACAGAGTTTACCACCAGTAATTCTTTTAATAAAGATTTTACAATCCTCATTTCCTTGCATCCATCAATATAATGGTTCCCACACACTACAGAGGAGAAAGGCAGTGCAAAAAAAAAAAAAAACCATAATGAAAACAAATGACAAAGACCTAGAATTCAAATCTAAGAATGTGAATTATCATTTCAGTTTGCCACAGCACTCAAAGTTATTACAATTACTATTCTTAAATGGAATAATAAATACATGAATGAGAGTAAGATGGCATTAAAAAGACACTTTGCATACTTTGTTGAAAACAGATTCAAAGTTAAATGTCAAGCGATTGTTTATTTATAATCAAAACATTTTATGTATCAAGTAATAATATAAAAGTATATCTTAAATACTAAAAGTTGCAATATTTATGTAAAAGCCAATGCTAAAAGCAAAATATTTTAATAACTTAGAAAGTAGTACTTAACTATGAACTTGGCTTTAGCATTTACCACAAATTTCTTCCCTGATTATTTAAACATATTGTTTATTTTCTTTTGGTAACTACTAAATTCAGTTTTCAGATTATTTTATTTGACACCTAGGGTTTGTAATATTCTTTTTTCTAATAATGTGAACTGACTTAGCATTGCATTATGGTGTGTCTTTCATTGTAGAATTATTATTTAAAGAAAGATACCTGAAATAATTTGAAATGTGTTTAAAATATTTATGATGTGGACAAAATACTTTTCAGGCTTTCTATATAATCATGCCCTTGTCTGAGTTTGCTGCAAGCTGCCTAATACTACATCTGCCACATAAGTTGAGAAGAAAACACTCAGTTTTGAAACTTTTTGTCTAAGAGGATGAAGTAATTAAAACCAACACAATATACTTACTATACTATAAAAGGAAAGAAAACCTGGTTTACATTTTTGAGAGGGACACCACTTACCCATTTTTTTGAAATTTTAACATTCCACCCGACACCAGGAGATGTTTCAAAAGATGCAGCATTTCTAAAATAATTTTATTTGTGTATTTTTATTACTCAATACAAAAAATAAGAAAATGTATAAAATTAGTCTTGCCCAAATATTAAGACCAGTTCACAAATATGGAATCAAATTCCTATAGAAAAAAGCAAAAAGCACATTTTGCACATGTAAGGTCAATTGAAGAACAATATACAATTTCTTTTTATTTTCGAAGGCCTTTCTTTGATCAGAAACTCTAAGCTTCCTTAGCAGCATGAGAAAATTCCCAGCCTGTTTTGCTATTATGAGGCAAGATATATGCCCAAGACTGCTCTATGTGTGTGATATTTCAGCCACATTGGAGGCAAAGGGAGTTCTGCCATTGATTTTTCACTAAAACCTAAAATGCTACTGCCTTTGCAGTCTGTGACATCATATATGTTAATGGAGCACAAGAGGCTCACAGCAATTGTTGCCAGTTTCAGCGACAAACATACTCAAGATTCACAGGGTGGCATCCAGACCACTGATTACAAGAATGCTAGAATTTCCTACCAAATCTTTCTTCTGGAAAAGCCATGGTTTTGTGTATCGGAAGATTAATAATTAGAAGTGGTAAGTGAAAAACTAATTTCAGTGTTCAGATGAAAGTGAAATTAGAGAAAGGGAAGCTTAAAAGAGCTTCTACCTTACCATTAGAGCAGGAAATGCATTCCAAAGAGTTTCAATATTAATTTAAATTATGCTTTGGGGAAAGGACACTTTAAAAAACTGCGAAAGTCTTGTACACTTTGCCAGCTGTTAAGAAGGAAATAGGTTTAACAAAAATATAAAAACAATGAAAAAAACCCAAATTTAAACAAAAGGCAATTAAAATATTGCTTGTCTTTTGTGTCTGAAAGTTATTGGTGGGAACATGGGAATGTTTGATAACCAGACTGCAAGTTGCCCTATGCTCTAGCACAGCCACCCATGTGACAGTGTCATTTCCCACCCATGATGCCACTCTGGTCCCATCCTGGAGCAAGAAAGCAGTGGAAAAACTGTCCATTAAGCACACTAAGCACCTACAGGACTTAGCAAGGACTAAACTAATTTGCGGTAGCAAATTCAAATTCTCCATTCCTTTTGTGTCTTCAGTTGACCTTTGTTGATAGAATCATAGAATCATAGAATGTTTTGGGTTGGAAGGGACCCCTAGAGGTCATCTAGTCCAACCCTCCTGCAGTGAGCAGGGACACCGCTAACTAGATCAGGTTGCTCAGAGCCCCATCCAACCTGGCCTTGAATGCTTCCAGGGATGGGGCCTCCACTACCTC
>NW_009260774.1:6128136-6162901 GCF_000687185.1 Egretta garzetta
GTCCCTCTCGGCAGGGCTGCTCTCGATCCTTTCTTCCCCCCGCCTGTATTGATACTGGGGGTTACCCCAACCCAGGTGCAGGACCTTGCACTTGGCCTTGTTGAACCTCATGAGGTTCACACAGGCCCACCTCTCCAGCCTGTCCAGGTCTCTTTGGATGACATCCCTTCCTTCTGGTGTGTCAACCTCACCACTCAGCTTGGTGTCATCCGCAAACTTGCTGAGGGTGCACTCGATCTCGCTGTCTAAGTCATTGATGAAAATGTTAAAGAGCACCGGTCCCAGTACGGACCCCTGAGGGACACCACTCGTCACTGATCTCCATCCGGACATTGAGCCATTGACCACTACCCTCTGGATGCGACCATCCAGCCAGTTCCTTATCCACCGAACAGTCCATCCATCAAATCCATAGCTCTCCAATTTAGAGAGAAGGATGTTGTGGGGGACCGTGTCAAAGGCCTTGCAGAAGTCCAGATAGATGACATCCATTGGTTTCCCTCTGTCCACCGTTGACGTCACACCATCATAGAAAGCCACTAGGTTTGTCAGGCAGGACTTGCCCTTGGTGAAGCCATGCTGGCTATCTCGAATTATCTCCCTGGCCTCCATGTGCCTTAGCATAGCTTCTAGGAGGATCTGTTCCATGATCTTCCCAGGCACAGAGGTGAGGCTGACAGGTCGGTAGTTCCCAGGGTCTTCCTTTCTACCCTTTTTGAAAATGGGCACCATGTTTCCCTTCTTCCAGTCACCGGGGACTTCAACTGACTGCCATGACTTTTCAATTATCATGGAGAGGGGCTTGGTGACTACATCGGCCAATTCCCTCAGGACTCTGGGATGCATCTCTTCAGGTCCCATGGACTTATGTGCATTCAGGTTCCTCAGATGGTCACGAACCTGATCTTCTCCTACAGCAGGAGGGGTTTTGCCCTCCCTGTCCCCCTCATGCCATCCATCAACTCAGGAGGGTTGAGTAGAGATGTTGTCAGTGAAGACTGAGGCAAAAAAGTTGTTGAGTAAGGCAAAAAAGTTGTTGAGTTGTTGTTGATCCTTTGCCTATCCTAGCTCATACGGAAAAAAAACCCCAAACAAACCCTACATCTGCATCTAGCAGTCAGGATTATTGAAATATAGTCTTTAAAAAAAAAAAAAAAAAAAAAGGAAAAATGAGGTTTTTAGCTCTCTTCTGCTTCTGTTAATCTGAATTAAACTTCTCAATAATAATATATTAACAATGCCTGGTTTTAACATTGACATAAAGAGCTTATAAGACATTGTCTATTATTTATAGTTTCTGTAGGGAATACATATTCCTCTCAATAGTAAAAAGGATTAAAACCTGCGCGTTATCTTTCCAATAGCATCTCCATGTTCCTCTTCCTTACAACATGACAGTTAAGATTAGTTAAGATATTTAGAGAAAATAGATGAGGGAGAATCATATTAGAGAAAGTCCTTTGTCCTCCATAGAAGTCACTGTGGGGGATATTTATAGAAGTCTCAATGGGGATATTTTAATGAGAAATTTCTGCTGAAAGTTTGCTATGGGGAGATTGTGATACAATGGTTACTGCCTTCAAAGACTCTCAAACCCTATAGTTTCCATCTTTCACAACATCAGGAATAGAATTGCTTTCCCATATTTGTTTCATATTTAAACTTTTTGTGGAAAAACAAGTCTTTCACATTTCAAAATAATTATTCTAATTTTTTTTTCTTTGAATAATTGCAAACACTTGAAACACTTTGCTCCAACTTGTTGAATCAAACTGAAATCTACCTGAATTCTGATGTTCGAGCTGTACCTTTCCAAGGGGCTGCCATACTGAGGGTTGTAGGCTGGGTGCTCCTGCTCAGCAGGACTGCCCTTGCATGCTGCAGCGATCTGCACAATGCACAGTTTATGATAAAATCTGGGCATTGGACTCTATTCCTTAAAAAGAAGGACAGAAACTAGGACTTCCAAGAGTGGCATTGGTAGCACATGCAAACATTAATTTCTATCCAATTAAATTTAAGTGAATATACTTCAAAACAATAAATATTTCATTCATCTCAGAGTAGGAGAGGGAAAATACACAAAATTTTTCTTCAAAACGAAAATATGTAAGACATAAGACAGTAGCAAGGAAAAAAGCCTTATAGTCAATGGACAAAATGAATCATAACGGATATTAACTATTATTCCTGAATCACAATGAATTGTTGATTAGGATTTTTATTTCCTCACATTTTATGTCAGTATTCTGCATGGAAGTGACCTCTGCTTAGCTCTGGGGAAGCTCTTAGATGGCATTAAAACTTTGGTATGTCCTTCGGCACAGCCCGCAGCAAAATATGGTGTGAAAGCTGTACCATCTTAGAAGTAGTTTCACACTCGTAAAATTCATTCCACTTTGCTTCCTTATGGCTTCAGGCTCATGACTTCTACTGTCATTAATTATGATGCGTTCCTCAGGTCATGTCTGCTGTCCAGCACTCTGGGGACACAGAAGGCTGACACCATCCATTCCTCACCCTCCTTTTCCTACAGATTTTGCTTAAAAATGAGAAGCTATGCAACATGCACCTACCATGGCACAGTAAAATATTTGCAGAGGGCCAAATGAGATCTCTTACTTTTCTTTTTTTGCTTGCATAGGCTTATCGTCTGAACTATAATCTAGTCCCAAAGATTCTGAAAAAAATTTAAAGTCCCATGTAATATTCTTCACTCAGCTCTTCTAAAACAGGCTCTGAAACCCTTGGGGGATTTGCATGATGGTCAGATGTGCTCTGTCCAGAATGTGATGGTTTCACGACAGTGAATATGCATGCCTGGGCTTCCTTGCAGCTTTGTGAAACAACAGAGAATTAAACTGGCAAGGTTTCTAGTTTCTGATGTGTCCACAGGGCATGATATTTGTCCATATAGTAGCAGTACCAATTTAAAAAACAAAAGTAAAATTAATGCATATGGATTGGGGAGCTGATCTTCTTTGGTGATGCAATGAAGCCATCTCTTGGATTTGCTGAATGGTTGCCTTCCCACACCCAAGGAGCTAGCATTTCATAACTGGTTTAAAGCCTGATACAGTTATTTCAGAGTTGTTGATTAAAACTTACCGAAGTTGTTTCTGAAAAAATAATAAAAAAAAAGAAGATGCATTTTTAAGCTTGGAATGGATTTTGAATCTCTCAGCTTTGGTAATCTATAGTTAAAACATAGTGCAACAGGAGAAAATTAATTTTCAGCCATTTAGAATGACGCTTGAGACACAGAGCAGAAACAAGCAAGTCTGCACAGAGGCTGATAAGCTTCCTAAATCCTGCAGGGTTTCTTGTACACCACTATCTTTTTAAAAGGTTCATTTAAGCAAGTAATTTAGGGTTGTGAGCTTTTTTTTTCCCTCTCTAGATATGCAGTCTGATGAGTTTAAACAGTAGCACAGTGCTTCATGTCTTTAGCCACACCAGCTTCATCCCCTCAACACATAAACTCACACAATTCTTCCAATATTGTCCGTTTTTTTTTTTAAATACTCAGAAAGAGTGACAGGAATTCTGTTCTTGCTAACCTCGCTTCATCTTCTCATTGACCCCTATAGTTTTGTCTTTCTCCTGGCTCTAAGTCATCTAGGTTGGGAACATTTTCTTTGCTAATTTGCTCTGTGTAGTACTTAGTACACAGGGGTTTTGTTGCTAAATCTGGGATTGACTCTGTGTAAGACCGTAGTTACACTGTCCTTGCTAAGAGTCACACGACATTGACTGCAATATCACGAGGCAGGCTAACGGCTAAACAAGCTGCCTGTCCATCTGGCCCTTGGGACTATATGCAGACCACTCTAACTGATATTTTGGGAAGGAAATGCTTGGTACACATAGTGCCTGCAGTGTCCTCCGGGACATATTTATCTGCTGTGTGACCACACCTGGACTTTGTGCAGACTTTGGCTATCAGATCTATCTTGCCACTAATAATATCAGGCAGATGAGAGACGTTGGAGTTTTTCCTGCAGGACTCCAGTGCCCTGAGAACATCTGCAGGAAGAGCAAACAACATCTATGTGACATGAAAGTAGGCTGAATTGGGGAGGTTTTTAAGAACTGTGGAGATGCCTGGTTTGCTCTCAGTAGTTGCCAAGAATAGTTGTTCCTAAGGGTGCATTGTCATGTGCAGTGTCACCTTTGCTAATGGTCACAAATCAGATTCCTCTCTTGGATACTGTACAATCACCACTGCCTACACCAATTCAAAAGAAGCCGTGGAATTGGCTCAAACCTACACTGATACATTACCAATGTAGTGGATGTCAACACTTATCAGCAAGGAAATAAGTGAATGAGGATAAGTGAATGCACCCAATATTAGGTGTTTGGGGCACAAGATGCCAGAGAAATACTGTTTTTATTTTTTATTTTGTTTATGTACATTGAGATAGGAAAACAGAGTCCTCAGACTGTAAGCATGGGTGCTTTCTACTTCTTTGTACTTACACTGCTGGAATGGCCTCCTCTTGGCATCTCAGTCCCAACTTCCCTCCCTCCTGAAGACCTCTTACTATGCAGTCAGAAGAGTTGTCAGAGATTTTGGTCACTGATAGAGGTAAACGGTATCATATGGCACAGAAGTTCTGGGTGTAACCACCCAGTATCTCTAGAAAAGGTTCCCTCTTTAATCATAGAAAGAGTTTAAAGTGAGGCAGGCAAGGCTATTTGTGCGTTTTCTTACAAGCTGCAGGAAACTCCAAACTTTCACATCTATAACAAAGCACAGTACTAACCAATGGTGTCTAAACTAATGGTCACCTAGAAGAACCATAGTAGTAACTCCATAGTAGTAACTAGAAGTTACCACTGCAACTTCTTGTTGGTATCTTCTGAAAGTCACATCAACATATAAAACTGAATTTGAATCTTACTCCAAGATCAGTACCAGTTTATTAAAACATGTAGTGGTTTATTAACAACTAGTTGATCTTCCTGCTACTTTGCATACTCTGAATTGGGCTTAGCCAAGAATAAGACGCATTAATTTCCTTATTTTGTGAGTACAATGTAGTTTTGTAATACTTCCCCAACTATCCTTCTAGGTGGTTTTTTTTATGCCTGGTCTGTACAGAATGGACAATACACGTTAATGAACTACTGCATTGGTGTTTTGTGTGGTGAGCTAATATCTAAACTTATATCAATACTTTTCTCATCTATGGAAGAGTAACACCAAGCCAAGATTTTGTTCTTCAAACATTTGAAAATATTCTTATAGCTTATCTCATGGAAGACCTATCACCTGCCAAACAAAAAGAGCCATTCTTAATTTAGTAGTGAGGCAGCATTAAGTTTATATGCAGAATAAGGCCATAGGGTGAGTATTACTGGCCCAGGCTCTATACAATTATAATCCAAACCTCTGGCAAGATTACTTGTACACACGCAAGAAAAAAAGGTGCAAATATTTTCCATTCCAGCTGGCAAAACTATCAACCCATGACAATGAGTGTGAAATCTTAGAAACTGTCATCCTGAAAAGTCATTTCCTAATGTCGTGTTCTCTTTTGACACAGGAAAAATGCATCCTTTTGATGCGCGGTGTAAACATCATTACTGTAGACTGTTTATTTTGAGTAGTTTATTCTATGTCAGAACAGAAGTTTCAGGGGATGCTCATGATACATTGGATGTCAAAACTCTTAAGCAGGTGTAGGTTACTAAAATCATATTACCTTTGAATGTCTACATAAAAAAGTCCCCACAGATTGTGTCCAGTCCAGGCTGTTGTACCAGATTTTTGTGCTCGGACAAGAAGTGGGAGAGAAGAGCAGTCCTGAGGAGGACCTGAGCCACAGGAGCTGCTGTCTTTTGCTGTCACCTGCGTGCATCTGGGGCTGTAGCCCCGTAACATGCTGCTTACCCATCACTACACTGAGCAGCCTATAGAAATAGCCACATTTTACCTTAATTAACTAAATTTACAAAGATCCACAAGCATTCTGGAAACAGAGTCCCTATATTTGGCAAAATTATTATAAATTCTGGAGTGCAAAGTATTTTTCCTTTGGGAAAAGGGTAAATGGCCATGCGTGAACATGAAACTCGCATACAGTTTTTGATGCAATTAGTCGCAAGTTGCTACTGACTTGAAAAAAGCAAGCTGGCAGGAAAAAACAGGAGACATATGGAGCTTAGCCTCTCTGTGTCACACATAAATCCCAGGGATTAGTGAGAAAAAGCTAGTCCTTCTTCCTAAAAACATTGGGGTGTGTAAATATATATAGCAAACCATGTGAATACATACTACTGTTCTGTGTTTCAGAGAGGAGTGTTACAATTTAGGTAAATAATATTGATATGTATGAAGACAATAACTGTATGTTATATTTTATACATAAAGTTTCTATTACCATTTTGTTAAAAACGTGAAGAATTTTTTTTCAGTACTGCCCTTTTTCCCTTCACAAGATGAGTCCTTGTAAACCACCACTGCTAAGTGGAACTGCTTGCAGGGACATGTAACTTGTTCTAAAAATATAATACAACAGTTAGATTCAGATTTTCCATGAGAAGAACAAACTGTCCTTCATATACAAGGACTGACAACTCTGTAAGATTACTCTGTAAATTTACTTAGACTAATACAAAGGTCTGTGAATATGATCAAGCAGGAATTGGACCACTCCATAGAAAAATATTTGTAGTTTACAGAAGATAAAAGCTATTCATGAAAAAAAAACCCAAAGTGACTTATCTAAAATCTCTAGGAAGGTTTAAAATATTCTAAAAAATTACACATGCAAAAGAGCTGAAAGCAACCAGGACTGATATTTATTGCCAAATTATATGGAAGTACACAGCCCATTCAATTATCAGCTATAAAATCCTGTACTGCTAAGCCTGAAAATGATTCTATAGTACTGACAGGTTTTTTAGGTCCTGACCACTACAGCTGTGACTGAATACAACAGGATTCAGAAGCACTTAGTTTTTCTGCAAAATCTTTCAAATTCTGTTTACAGAAAAAGGAAGTATTTAATTCAACAGCAATAGGTGAAAATTGCATTTATATTTTTATCATCAACAGTATTGGATGGGAGTTTCTTGACAAGTCATGAACTTGCTTATGCTGCATAATCTCATTAAGCATTTAGTCTTAAAATTCATTTCACTATGTCTTTAATTTTTTTTTCATCTGAAACTTAGACAAATTATTTCTGTATGTAAAACTTACGTACAGGATAAGGCCCAGAATAATAAAGCCTTTGGAAGCCAGAAGACAATATATCAAAAATGAACAACACACGCAAGGTACGTGAGTCTTATGTGATAGCGTTAGATCAAGCAGATACGTCTTTCCCAGATGACAACTTCTTCAGAGCTGTCTGATTGAGCTGTTGGCCCAGAGCTTGGACAGATGAGCTTTACCTGTCATTCAGACAGCGTTTCATCCCCACTGAGACACTACACAGCTTCCCAAACTTTCAGTTCCTTCTTCCCTGTCTTCCAAATGTGAGACCAGGAGGTGAAAGGGCCTCTGATTCAGTGGTGGTGTTAAGTCACCCAGAGTCACCTGCTCTCTCTGTGTGTCCTCCTCTTCACCCCTTATAACAAAGGCTCCTTGGATCAGCTTCATAGATAACGTACAAAGGAGAAAATTGTATTTGCAAAAGTCAACATGTTGTTGTCTTAAGAGATTTAGAAATAGACAGGCTACAGTTTTAGACAGATTTTGTACTGTTAGTGTGTGCAGATTGACATTTTTTGTACCTCCTGTAAACGTTCACACCTGGGACTTGTGTGCATTCCTGTGAAAGGTCAGTACAGGTGGCTGTATCTCTTACTTTAACACTGTGCTCTTTTCAGGAATTTAAAACATGAACTTTTCTGACTTGTTATTATCAGAGGGTACTAATGGGAAGATGATGAGGCAGGGATGCTTCCTCAGTGTCTGCTTTCGTGATGCATAAGCCATTCAGCTCTTGGCAGGCACGCCCACATGCTGCCGGCAGCGCACTCCCTGCCTTTGCTCTGATCTTTGCTGGGGTTCCTGCAGATACCCATATGGTTTGGGCTGCTGCCGTGTGCTACTCTTTTGTGTGGCTGTTGGATGACGGGGTGAAGAAATGTTCAGCTGTATTTAGTAGTGCCAGGTCTTAGGCGCCTTTGGTTTTGGCCCACTACCTGCTTAGCTTGGTGTCCCCTTGGCTTCCTCCATGTGTCTCATTATGGTCCAACCCTGTCTTCCCTTTTTTTGGCTGTTTTTCTCAACAAATCTGTTCCAACACAGGGCTTTGTAAAAAAACTATTTTACCTAAAATGTTGAATTTAAGTACTTTCAATTATTTTGGGGAATACAAACATGTCGCTGAAGGAAAAGGAAAATCGTATTTAACAGAAAATTTCATCACAGCAGAGAGAATGAAAAATAGTGGCTACTCCTGACAAATGCATGTATGGTTAATTATTCATCAAAGCAATACATCTGGGGTAAACAGATGAACAAACTGAGCTTACCTAGCATCATAATTTTAGAAACACTGAATACTACTTCAGAAGCACATAAATAACACTTCATGCTACCCAGAAAGTTTAATATCTTGCCATTTTTTGATTAATATAAAACTGCTGCATTTATTAATCATGAGGTTTGAGCAAGTTCCACATCAAATTCAAGTAGCTGAAAGCCAAGAACCATCAAAAGGCAAATTAGCGTGAGTAAATGATGAGTACTATATATACAGCGATAGTTAGAAGGAGAAAACTCACTGGTCTTTTAACAGCAATAGGTTTCCCAGATAGTCCAGAATGACCCTAGAGTACATCTAAAACTAATAAAATATCTGCCATATGATTTTAGGTTAAATAACAAAACCCTGGAATCAGTCTGTCAGACCCTCACCCTAGGACACTCTTGCCCAGATGACATCTTGGACCCTGGAGAATTTTACCAGAAGAGATTTTTCCTAAAGAGGCTGAAAAAATTTTCATGAAAATTTTTCTTTCTGATTAATTCTTTCTAGCAAAAAAAGGTTCGTCAGAAATTTCCTGCTCATTTCTACTTACAGAAAACATATATAACAATTCAGAACCCAAAGGCAAAAGGAATATGGGGAATAGTATCATAAAAGAAATACAACTTCTGCATATTTTTCTTGGGAAATCTGTTTTCATCTGAGAGAAGACAGAATTATTCTGACATGCTGAATTTTTAAAGTACTGTTCAATATATATATATGCATGTGTATACATAAAATTTAAAAAGTTAATTTCTTTTCTTCTCTAAAGTTTGCTTCCATGTGTCATCCTTTGTGTCCGAGAATGTCTGTTGCATAAAAACTTCAAAACACTATATCAGCAGCAATTTTTTTATTACTATTTTATTGATTTAGGGATTATATAGCTATGTATGTGCCCCTGAGATTGAAGGCAATAGCTGGAGTTTGCAAGCAATTTTAAAGTCAAAATATTTAGAAAAAGTGCAAGAACATGGCAACTACTTTCTCATTTTGCATTTTCATGCAAATAGGCATTCTACACTATAAAATAAACTACATATTAATCAACCATTATAAGAATATCTTGGCTGTGGGATTTTTTTTCTGTATCCTATTATGAAGATCAAATACTGGTAGTATGAAATGTAGACATTCTATTTTTTCTTTCAAGCCCAACTCATCAAACATTTCTAGATATAGTATTGTCTTTAAGCTACTGAGTGAGAAGGTAATTTGTCCCTATGGTAAAATGATAGCATTTAGGTACATGTCAACCTCTAGGCTGAAGAGGAATAAAAAAGCTTAGAATGGCAGAGAATAAGAGAAACAACTAAGAAACAAGTGATTATACCTAAGAACTTATTTCCCAGGGATAGGAGAAAGCAGTAACAAAATACCACCTTCCAGGTACCTTAAAACCACCAGAGAATGCAGACAGAAAAAAACAAACAAAAACCAACCCAGCAAAAACTGTTTTTACCATTCTGTGCTTCAAAATGAACAACTCATTTTATGATAAGTTTCTTTAATATTTCTGTTTGCTTCACAACATGCAGCTGTTTAATGAGTGATAACTTCCATAATGTTCCTTACTGCAATATAGTCATCAGCCTGCAACAAAATGCTAAAGAGAAGAAAAATAAAGTCCCAGAAAGATGAAAAACATACTTGTTTTGTGACGGGAGCATATTAAAAAAAAAAAAAAATCAACAAGGACATTTGCATATAGGAGATATCAGTATGTGTCATGCAGTACTTTTTCTTTCTTTTCTTTTTATTGCCTCATCTAAATTAGGATTAAAACAAAGGCTAAAAAGGTAATAGACAAACAGGCTTCCAGAAATCTATGTGCGCTTAAAATGATCTTAGGAGCTGTGTGAACTGCTGTGACTGTTGATTCCTTGAAATCCATGAGCAAAAAATGCAAAGTCAGGTCCTCACATATGTAGCCTGGCACATTTCCATTGACTTTTTGTCTTTGTTCCATGAACAAACTGAACAACAACCTGCAATGAATCCTCGGGAGATGAGCTGTTGGGTGTGCTTTCATGGCAAATTGCATTATTATTTCATTTCTTCCCACCAAACCCATACCTACTTATGTGTATTGTAGTGTTATGAAAGTGCACATGGCTGTTGCAGCTCGTTGGAAGGAATTCAGATATCTAAGCAAAGTGCACCTTCCCTTTGTGTGAATTTTCTCTTTTTGCTTGTAGCAGACAAAGGCATATCTTCAATAAATGTGAATGTGAATGAATAATTGAATTTTCTTCCTTTTATTCTGCTCATTCTTCCAGAAATTTTTTCTTTGAGATAAAAACTACATTCAAACTCATATTTTATTAAAATAAAAGACAACTTGGACAATAGTCGCAAATGTGCATGAGTGGGTAGATTGTAATGCACAGATAATAAGCATCAAAAAGCAGATAGAGTGGGTATTGTTGCTTTATTTTTCTTTTACCAAGATAGCATATATTAAACTTACATTTTAATCTTAAATGTTCTGTTCTGCCAGGGAATGGCTTTTTAAAAAAATTAGTTTATATGACTACATGGCTGTATTTTACCATAATTAACCAATCCATCAATTAGATTTCAAGCTTCTCTGAGAAATTTGTTAGCAGTATTTAATTGTTTGAACAATGCAAAATTTTCTTTCAAAAGAAAACATACAAACAGATGGGAGGAAGGGGTTAAGAATTATTATTGACAAGAGTCCAGGCTTTTGCCTTTTCTGCATTATTTACCTGTGATTTTTCATCTCTAATAAAAAACATGCAACATTACTATGGAGACCAAATATCTTTGCAATTAATCTGCTTTCCTCAGGAATTTAGACTTCATCCATTTTACCCACTGAAGAGTGAAACTGAGAAGTGAAGATAGTGCAGTCTGGATCAAAGAAATAATGGGGAAAAAATTATTCTCTCTTTCCTGAGGTATCCCTTGAAGCGTGCATGCTCATTGTAAAGGAAGATAAATCAGGCAAGAAAGGGAAAGTAAAAAACCAGCCTCAGGCAGCCTTACGATTTATATAGGGTTTATATATGGCTATATTTTGTTCTGCTCAATGAAAGATAAAAAGAGTACAAAGCGCTTGGCATTTCAGTTGGTGGTTCTTTGTGTGGTTGTTCCCCACCACCATTCCTCAATCTAGGGAAAGGAGCAAAGGTTGGACTTCTAGGGGTAAAACTCAGGATAAGAGACACTGAAAACTAATCTGAAGAGAAATTTGAACAGAATTAGATAAATTTGAACAGAATTATTCCAAAGAGTGCTCAATAATACTTTTTCTGCAAGTAATTCTGGCACAGAGATGAGGAAGAAATTTTTCTCGTACCCAGAGATGTCACAGCCTCTTCGATTATTGCTATGCCAATGCTCAAAAATCATAAGAAAAAAATTAAAACTGACAGCTACACAGTTTAACATACAGTCTTTATTTGACCAGTGGGATTTGAATGCATGAAACTGGGCCTTTTTATTTGAGGATGAATGATCTGATGAGAGAAATAGGAGAACTTTTAAAACACAGAAACCAGGTTGTTGTCATATTCTCTCAATCCTTGTATTTAGGTTGTTAAGAAAAATACCAGCTTAGTAAAGCTCTTTATAAAATACGGGCATCAGGGCAAAAAACAACCCAAGTGATGGGGTCTCATGCTATATACTTCAGTGGGTTCACAGCTGTGCCTGTAGCTACCCTTGTTTCATTAGTACAGCAGATAAAAAAACTGGAAAGAGATCTCTTACCTTATCTAAAGGCAAGGTTATCCAAAGACCTTAGCTTGCTTGTGCGTAACTCCAAGTTTTCTCAAGCTAAAATTATCAAGTTGAAAATATCAAGCTAAAATTTAACTTCTTTTCCTGCTATTTATTTTACAACTACCTAAGGAGACATTATGCCCCAGCAGCTTTCATCCCACTCCTTCCAAAGGGAGTGTCTTGGCAAACCTCTGTAAGAGGAACGATGAGAGATAGCACACACTCTGTTCAGGGAAAAGCTGTAATGGTGTAATAACTGGCGTAACTGCTTCGGTTTAGGCACCAATGGAAACTACTATTAATTCTACTTCTGACTAGATAAAAAGGCACAGGAAGGCTTTTCCCTCCCTGTTTTCTTTTTGACTTCTGAATCTCCCACTCTTGAAAGCTAGCAGTCCTGCAGGGTTGAATCGAAGAAGAACCTTTGCCTGTGAGCCTATTTTCCAGCAACTGAGAACTGTTTGGAAGGAAAAAGGGCATAATCCAAGCCAGGAGCATCCTGAACAGAAGCTGAGTTTATCAAAGTCTCAAGCAAAGTAAGCTTCAAGCAGGAACACTAAGCTCCCTGTATCCTGGTGGTTACTATTATTCAAAACAGAAAGATACACAGGTATTACTAAAATTCAGAATAACAGCATGAACTAAAAAAAAAAATCTGTATATCACCACTTAACTTACAACACAACTGGTAGGGTCACCTTAGAAACTCAGACAGATAGAAAGTGAGCAATAGACTCATTTATGATAAAACTGAGGCACGAAATTATGGACACAAAGAAGACAACCAGCCTGTAATGCTATGTACAGTCCGCTTGCCCCCACAGTAATACCAGTCATTTCCTGCCAGGTAAGTTTTTAGTACCTGTACAGGGGTTAATCCATCCCCAAAGCTGATTCACCTCCACTTGTTGTTGAGCATGTGTAACCTAGATGGACCTGATCAGCAGGGTTAAGTGGCACAGAATAAGTGAGGAAAAGACAGAAGGAAGGATTGCTGACAGGTTAGGAGTTTTTTTTGAGGAGGAATTTACACAAGGTGAGATGTTCTTGAAGAAAAACAATAGTCTCTTTCTAAAGAAAAGCAAAGGAATAATTTATCCATGCACATTCTTCAAAGACAACTGGAGATCTGTCCATCATGAGGAATAGGGCAGAACAGAACAGAGTGGAATAGCACAGAAATGGTTGTCCAGTTCTTCTCCTGCACTAAGAGCCTGAAAAAGGGCTACAGCAGCAGATTAGCTTGCTGCTTCTCTGATATTTGAGGGTTGCATTTTTTTAGAGAAATGGAAAGGCTCATACGCTGTCTTCTTTGAGCTGTAACTAGGAAGAACAAGAGTCAAGGAGTGTTGAAAAATATTTGGTTGCTGACTAGCTTAGAAAAGGAAAGTGTAAAGATTGGTAGTGGTTTGGGCTGATGAAAGGAAAATAAAGGTAGAATATATACCCTCAGATTATATTTATCTATCTGTCCCTATCCATCCAAACATCCATCCATTCATCCATCCATATTTACATATATACACCTGCACATATATATATATATAAATACACACACACATATATACCTGCTATGTGTCTTCAGTTGAAAGAACAAGCTTTTGAAAGGCTCTGTTGAGAAGTTGTTCAGACATTAATCTTATCTTAAATTCCCAACTTTGAAGTGAAAATCCCTTCACCTCTTACTACAGAAACATGAGAGGCTCTCAGTATTATGACAACTAATTTACACAGCTCAGATTTTTTTTTAAAAAAAATCATTCTTTATTGCCTGCATCTATATAGAAGGGAAGCTGAAACAAAGAATGCAGGGTGAGCGTGTCCAGGTTTTTGTCCCTGTGAGATGATCTGTAATGCCATCTTAAGCTATACAAAGAGTTTTTTATTGTGTGGATGTCCCAGATCTTTGCACTATCAAGCTCTTTTCTTTCCATGTAGCTCCTGGCTAATCACGGGACAGTGGGGCTAAACACTGTCACCTGAATGATGACCCCTCTAGAAAATCATGGGATCTGTACTGGAACCACGGTCATTGACCCTGATTCTTTGAAGCACCACATCAAAGGTGCTTATTTACTGTCATGTTGTCTTTCGCCTGTTTTGCTCTTGGGTCCAGGATGCCCTATTATTAATACCAACTGTAATTGGTTTGCATCCAGTTCTGACCTGAAGTGAACCATTTTGCTGAAAAAAATCTGCTGTAGAACAAAGGGCGATGTCTGCCAGGTTCTGTATTCTACAGCAGGTGTCGATGTAAACCAGTTCATGTATTGATGCAAACTCAGTTCATCTATGCTGACGATCCTAGAAACAGGTCTCGTTCCCTAGAATGCACAAATGAGATGGTATATATTCCCTGTCTTGAATGAGCCTCTAACATAAAAAATATCAAGGCACAGATAAAAAGTTAATTAAAGGCCAGACAGTTGTTCTGGGATCCATTAACAGCAAAGCTTTTATGATCGTTACAGATGTGGTAGGATGTGACAGGTCATCCAAGCCATGCATGCTAAAATGGACAATCACGCTCCACTGCAATATGAGCAGCTGTCACGAGTGAGACAGACTCAGCAATGCCCCATAGTGGAACCAGACACTGAGGTTTTATTTAAGAACCAAAAAAGATTAGAAATTTTACTGCACTTTCTTATTTTACACACTTGCTTCCCCCACAGTGTCAGGTTCACTACTTCTCGCCTTCCCATCAGGAAGATCAGTGTTGGTCTGGGAAGGCTGGGCAGAAAGTCATTTTGGTTTCTGCTGTGCTGCTAATTATAGTTCCCAGTCTTGGGTGTTACTGGGCCAAGGTCCCCGAGTATCATCCAGCATTTATCTCCGCACATCTACCTCATCTCCAGGCTTCTGGAGTCAGGAAGTTTCCTGACTTCCAGGATTTTCCCTCCAGGCAGGATATTATTTCCAGACTCCCTTCTTATTTCCAAAACCCCTTCTTCTTTCTATGAACATTTCTTTTTGGCCTTCTCTTCTTTTCAGTGCCCTGATTCCCCTGTTTTCCAAATTTAAATAGTCTGTGTGCAGAAGCACAACAGGCAATCAGTGTCCTAACTGGTATTTCTGGCTTATGTCTTTTCATACATTGCAGGATTCAGGACATTCAGTTTTAGTCACAGCATAATCAGAATTTACAACCAGCCCGCTCAAAAGTTCAATTTCAGACATTCAGCACCCCCCACCCCCCATTTATCTACCACCTGTTAATGCTCACAGTTTAAGCTATTTTTTCACCTATGACACCAGATGCAGATGTCATGAGGTCTTTATTCCCAGTGAGAGCTCCAACAGCAGTCTCAGCAGGCTCTTCTAGAGATCTGCATCCAATCCAGTCCTCCTACTATTCATGGATGGAGCCCAGATGTCCTTTTCAGATGGGAATTCATGAGTGGGATTCACCCTGAGATTAAGTCTAAACACAGATGTCTAGCATTAGCTAGATGTGGTGTTACAGGTGAAGGAGATCAATATGGGCATTTGATACAGTAAATGCAATATAAAGAATTATTCAGCTGGCCAACTATCAGACATATATCTTAAGGTGAGCTGAATTGCTCACTGCAAATCCATTCATTGCATTAATTTTTGCAACTGTCTCACTCAGAGCTACTGGTACTTACTTAAAGCTTTTTTTATCCATAGCACCATTGTCATGATTCCTATCTCATATCATCCAGACTCTCTTTAGGAGATAATGATCGCATACATTCATCGTCATTTCCACTAATGGAAACTGAACTCTAATTCCTGCTCTAGTCTCAGCATTTCTGTGTATCCCAACACCTTATTCTCTCCACGCCTGCTTTGCTTCTTAAATGTATTCCTTCCTCTTTCTTAGTTCTTTGCAGCACTTTTTCTGATGTAGCAATAATTTCTCCTAAAGTGAACTCCAACACAAAACATCTGGTAAATTGGTATAACATATGAACTCTTCACAGTCCAATCAAAGGAAAGGAGATTGCACAAGACAAATGTGCTATCTATCTTGGCACACTCAGAAGCTCTGCAACACAGAACCTCTACATAACTCCATCTATGGTGGCTAAATTAGGTGGGAATTGGATATAATCCATAGTGTGCATAAGAAAGCCCTGAGAAAGTCATCTTGCAGTCCCAGAGACAACGTACTTGTACTGTATTCTTGGACAGCTACAAAAATCCTCCAAAATAAATACAAATAGACACTATAAATCATGGAAGGCCAGTTGTGGTTCTGCCAGTGGTGTTGCCCTGATAGGTGTCACAGAATTTTTACCACTATGTGCAAAATGGCCAAGATTTTACTCAAGAAACCCATTCTACCTGTGTTGCTGCTATGCTCTGGGTCTCACCCTGAATTAATAAGAGCAGCTGCACTACCTGTATCACAAGTGTTCAATATCCTACTCATCAGTCTGCAAGTATAAAATCCTATCTCCTTTCTACCTCCAAAAGATGACCATCTAAAGCTCTGCTCTAAGACTTCTCCTTTCAACCACAATCATCTCCATTTCATGACTATTTCTGATTTTTCCTTTATGTCCCTACTAGAAATTTGACCTGTCCTTCAATATGTGTCTCTGCTCATTCATATCCAGGTCTGTTCTTATTTCTCAATCTGCTCTTTCTATGCTTGCCCTGTATTTTCTTGTAGCCCAAATATCATTTATTTGGATCAACTATGCAGCATATGTTTTTCAAGAGCCTGCCTCATGGACATCGCTGCAGTAGGTATGAGAGGTCAATGCAAGGTGTATTCTGGTAGTGTCTAATGAATAATTTCCTTCTAGCAAAGTCAACTAAAGAATGCTACTAGTAAGCATCAGTTTTGTACCTGGCTGTTTGGCAGCCTTATAGTTAGGATGTTCAATGACATATGTAGATGAGAACTTTAACATCACGAACTTAGTCATCTCCAGAATTAGGTAGCAGTGTATTTATGAGATTTCTCTGTATTCTAGAAATAATTTTCCAGGGTTTGACTCTGGTGGGAATAAACATTTCGTACACAGTGACAATTTAAATAGGGATAATAGAATCACACTCTTGACAAATATAATTAAACACTTTATTTTTCAGTGGGTACATCTTTTTGTATTTACATAAAGATTATTTACTTACCAAATCATATTTTAAGAGTATGTTGTTATCCCTTTCACATGCTCCTGAGTTAATAGCTATTGGATGGATTCTGAAACCTTGATTCAGGTTGACATCCTTAAACCTCAGTAAGACATCTTTCAGACTAAGGCTTTAGCCATACTAAGGCTTTATCCATACTAAATGACAAAAACAGACCTTGTTTGTACATATAACAAATGCCTATGCTAGACCCTTCTTTAGTTTTGTTATTGTCAATACATACTAGTGGGCATACGCAGAATATGTTTGAACATGAAGTTGTCTCATAAGAGTGTTTAATTCTGTAACTATATTTAAAACAATTAGTGTTTCTTCATGCATATATTTAATATTCACTTACGTTATGCATAAATCTCAGTTCTACATTCCATAAGACTCTTTTTTTTTGTCCAGTAAGCTCCCATTTGACATGCAAAAGCTGCATTGTAAGTTGCATATGAGTGATTTCATATGACAATGGTTTAAGCAGTATTACTTGCTTCGTGTACCAGATGTACATTTAATTTGGCTGGTAAACACTGAAGAGGGAAAATCAAATGTGACTAATATCCAACAGGTCTGTGTACAATGTACAGTTAAGATCTGTCCTTCCAGAGGTTGGTCCCTCTAGAGGTTGGTCCCTTCAGAGACCTACCCTGGAACTTAAGCACATGTTACCTAAATATTTAGTGGTGTTTGTGTTAATAAGCAACTGCACAGGAAAATTCACAGTAGTTAGGGTATGGACAATGTTTCTTATAATAAAAAGTCCTTTTGCATCTAGCAGCACTTGCATTGGCAAAGACAGTTATTAAGATTACTAATTAACACAGAGGACCCTGTAGCATTACCTCTTGTTCCTATTCCCATCTCCATTAATGACATGTTTTGTAACTTTAGAGAATCTCTCCCTGTATCTTCTTTCTGTTTTACCTGTCTGAGTAGAACTACAGAAATAAATTCAGTATCTGACTTTTAGTGGCACCAGAACATTCATATCCTTCTGAATCCCCGTCTCTACTTCAGGAGAATGCAAAGATTCCTAAAACTTTCTAAGTAACATGAAAATAACATAAATAATTGCAGTGAGATGGCAATTGTAATGAATGCTTTTTTTAATGATTGAATCATCAGACAATGTACTCATCCTCTGATTAATCTTCTCCTCGGTGCTCATCTGAAAAAGAAATATTAACTTCCTCATCTTGGTTCAGCAAAACTATGTTCCCATCCCTGGAAACATTCCAGGCCAGGTTGGACGGGGCTCTGAGCAACCTGATCTTGTTAAAGCTGTCCCTGCTCACTGCAGGAAGGTTGGGCTAGGTGACCTCTAAAGGTCCCTTCCAACCCAAAGCATTCTGTGATTCTGTGATTATTTCTTCTTTTGCTATTGCTCTCTGCTCCTACTGATTCATAGGGAGTATCTTCAAATACACAGATATATATGAAAATAAACGTAGGGTTAACGCTGAGCCTCATTTGGCCAAAGTATGTGGAATGCCCTTTCCTGCCCATATTCTCAGCCTGTATACTGTGCAATATTCTAATAATTACTGAGGATCTGATAATTGTACCAAAATGGAGGAAATATTCCCGCTAATAGCATATAAATTATGGATGTGTGTGCCGTTCACTGTGTGTGTTTGCTTTCTGTTTGTACTGGCAGTAGTGCCAGGCTTAGGCACTCTTTGGGTTTGCCATGCAGTGTGTCATGCATCACCTGAGAGTGTGCTAGCAGAACTGCTGTGGGATGTTTCAGATCGTCATCCACAACAGCAAGTATCTTGTGCACCCCCAGAAATATACCTGCTCTTCTCTTTACTCCCTTAAGAGACTGCAATAGGTTTCTTAAATGTGCATAAGAATTTGAAAAGCCTTCTTAAATACATGGAAGTAACATTTTAGAGCAGAGGCAAGAATAGGGAATAGGTGTCCTATTCTCTAGCAATTTTCTTAATTATTGTACTCTCTTGGGCAATTAGCAGAAGGTACAAATTTGATATATCTGTTCTGAATACTCAAACAGTTCATTACAGGTAGAGGTACTTGCTTTTGAATTGGATTGGATCCTAGCTGTAGGTGCAAACTACAGCTAAATTTCATTTTTTTCCATTACAAAATTTGCAGGAGCAAGTATTTTCTTCCCAAAGGAATTAGATTGCATTCTATTTATATGTACTTGCAAACTATGCAAATATTTAAGGCTATATTGTCAATCACTTTTTTAATAGACCTATGGATTTCCTCTTTTCATAATAGTGAAATTACCATATCAATGACCCACTCTTCATTATTCTCTTAATTACCTGGATTCTTAATTATATTATTTTTAAAAGCATTATTAACTAAATTTCTCTCCCTTTCCACACTGAGATATCTAAACTGGATTTTTTTTTATATTAAAATTGTTCAGGATGTTAAACTATCATTTAAACCAGCATTTTCAGGGTATTTATAGGGGAGAGTGAGGGGAGGAGAGCAAGTTTTTGCCTCTAAATGCATGACAAACACCTTCCTGGTTTTGCAGACATGTTCTGAAGACTGGAATCCAGAAAGATGGAAAAGCTGGAAAGAGAAGTGAAAAAAAATTTAGTTTAAGGTCACCTTATCAGAATTAACCTTCAAATAGCTCGATTATATGTGCACAAGTGATGTGTAGATATAATAATGTTTCAATATAAAATTAAGGGTTAAAACATCTAGGCATAATAAAGCTATTCTTCTATTTAAAACAATATAAATAACCTTTCAGAAGCATCAAGGAAAATATTTATGCAGTATGATTTTAAGAGAAAAGGAGAATGCCAATGTATTATTCAGGTTGATTAGCAGAGATACAATCAATCTGGCAAATCAGTAGGAGACCTAAGAAAAATTCTGTTCTATTTATAGCAAGGGCTCCAGAGCAAGCTTTGCTCTTTTATATGAAGCAGCAAAATTACAACTGCAGAACAAGCACTTTGTGGATCTATGGCGCTTGGCAGAGGACGGAAACTGGTTCAAGGCCAAAGAAATAACACCAAAGGTGCTGCTGTTGGAAGAAAAAGAGAAAAAGCAAAAGGTTTACAAAAAGTGTAAAAGCATGGGTAGCCTCTGAAACCTAATTTTACCCAAAGCATAGAGAAGGAAGTTTTGATGGAAATTAAGTTAAAATGGGCAGGCATGGGACAGGTTTTTGGGCAAAGGAAGAGACAACCAAGCAGTCATGCAGCGTATTTCCAGCAGCAAGCAAACAAAATTCTCCTGGGCAAGGAGTCACAATATTTTCCATCAGCAGCAAGATGCTGATATTCTGTGTACACATGAGGGATGCTGGTCTATAAAATTCTATTTTCCAGGTGTTGTTTTGCCTGAAATAACATGCTAATGAAATAGGTGACTGTTGGCTGAGCTGAAAGCAAGTCTGACACTGTAGAGGTCACAGCTGGTATGCATACAGAAAAGGTTATTCCTGATTCCACTAGACCTCAGAGGTTAAAAGTGGGGCAGGAATACCACAAAATGACCATATGAACAGGGTGCCACCCCAGCTTCTGATGTTCTGACACTGAATTTTTTCAGTGCAGAAGTAGTCACATAAATCTGTCGTCCGCCCTTCCCAAGCGGGTTAGCAGATTTATTAGTTGAAATATAATTGTTTGGGGCAATCTAGAAATGCAGCACAGATCTGAGTGCACACATTGTTGCTGCCACTGTCCTCTTTGAGGTGGGTGCCAAATACAGAGTGCATAATTAAAATTTCAAGGGGAAAAGATGCTCTGTTAGGATTCAGCATGGTGGAATACTAAAGGTATCAACACATTAGGTGATATCAGTCTGAGTATTTAAGAGAGCAGCTGCCAGACAATTGTTGCTGTGGTGGGGGGTTCTGTGACAGACCAGAAATGTTGCTGATGAGCCTCAAGTTAAAAAAAGTTTTCACTGTTGATGAGAAAAAGTTTCTTTTACAACTAGGCACAGCTTCTTTTTCTGGATATCTTTCTTGTTTCCTGAGAAACAAGTAGGATTCTTAGGAACATAGTTTCATATTTGGGTTCCCTAAGAAGCAAAAATAGAATTCCTAAATTCTAAAGAACTAAAACCAGAAACAGTTAATTTTGTCTGTCAGCCCAGAAAAACATACGGATGATCATATGATGTCTACTCTCATCAGCCAGCTGAAATATGCACAGAATTTTGCAAACCCAGCTCTCTCAAGCTGTTTCAACCTATTTGGTTTTATTTTAATCTATCCTTAGATGGGAAATTTGCGTGACTCTTGTGCTAGAAACAATTAGTACTATAGCTCCGCTCAGACATTCTAATCCTGACAAATCAGTTTCCATTACTGATACTTTTGTGAAAGTTTAATCAGTCAAAAAAAAAAAAAAAGTGGAGACAAATTTACATTATACTAATATCAAAAAGGTAAATTACTTTCAAGTTTTATCAGCACTATTAAAATAGAAAGTAGATCCCTGATTTGCTCCCCCCAAGAGTAGCCTTGACTCCCCAGGTCACAATATAAAACTCTGGGTCAGGTGATGAATTTTACTGGCTTTACCTAAGCCTCAAAAGGGATTTAATATATTTTACTCCTCAGGCTCCAAGGAGGAACACAGTGCTGTGCCTTAAAGGCAGTAAATTGCTTTTTTTTTCTTCTTTTTTTGCAAATTAATGAGGGGTTGTTTGTTTTTTTTTAATTTCTTGTGTACTTACTGTATTCGAACAGAAGGGAACTAAGTTTCCTGACCAAAGAAGTTTACTGCTCTCCCTGTGTGTGTGAACAATACTGGTGTACAAATGACATGGGTGCGTGTTAGGCAATTCTGAGTGTCAGCTGAGCACACGCAATGCAGTTTAGACATACATTAGTCTGGTACAATCTTGAAAAACAATAGAACAAAGTCTGCTTGCAAGAAATGAATTTCTGACAGGATTTGTAGCTCTGGTTCAAAAATACCCCTTAGGGTATGAGCTTCGTTTAAAGATCACTTTGAACTATTGACCCAATAGAACTAAAAATATGTCTAAATATATGAATCTGCTTTAAAGGCTTGCTGAATTTATGCCTTTAATAAATAAAAGACTTGAACATCTGGGAAGAGGACATAAATTGCAAGTGTGTAGTGTGCAAGGAATGATAAAAGATACTGTGAAGAAGCCATGAAGTTGTTTGTGCACTAGTGCAATAGAAAAGCTTACATGATCAATGAGAGGCATCATTTTGCAAGTCATTGATAGTAAATTCTGAATTTGATATGGCACTGCATGAAGAACCACATGCAGATTCAAAGTGAGTGATGTAGCCAGCTAACCTGATGATCATGCAACTTGTTTTATGTTGACTGTGATTTGGTTTTGTGTTATCTAATGAGACAGAGAACATAAAGCAGGATCCACTGTTGCTGTTTCTCCAAGCACGATCTTTGTCATCTTCTACACCAAATTGTGTAAGTCATCTTTTGTGTGTTCCTCCACGCACAACACGTCTGTCTGAGAGATCCTCTTGATTTATTTTTAAGATATGCCTAGTTATTTCTAGCTTCCAGAAAAATTTAGAGGAAAAAGTATTTAGTATTTTGATGAAAATGGATACATTTTTAAATACCCTGCATTAACTACATAGCGCTTTCAGCTCTATCTGTATCTTTGCGTGTCATCAGCTTTTGTTGGGTTAAAGTAATTGCACGGGAGTTAAGTTCATAGGTTCTTTTTTTTAAGTTGTAGATTTTCAATGATTGACTGAAACTGCTGCTTTGGCCATTCAGACATTATTTTTCTTTGGTTATTATCAGAATACACATTACCAGTGAAGAAAATGAATGGTCTGGTCCCGTGTATACTTTTGCCTTCTACCATAATACCTGAGCTGAGAACCACTTTGGGTTTTGTAATTAATTATTAGCTCTGTTTGTGCAATTCTGGAAGAAAATATTCTCTGCTGGCATGTTTTCCTGTCACTTTTTGAAAGAACAACCTCATGTGATTTCCTCTTACAGATTTCTTCTTAAAGAATTCTTTTTAAATTTCACTTCTTCAAATAACAGTTTTGTTTAGAAAATCTGAATCTAGAAAATGGTTTTTAAATCAGGTGTTGCCTGTGTTTCTCTGCTTTTTATCATACTGAAACCAAGGGCAATGCAGGCAGATGTAAGAGAAAAAGTTCTCACTGACATGAATTTCTGTTAGTACAGACTTGTACAGTTTGACCTTAATCTTAATGACACCTTTTCAAAGCTAATTATTTCTGTTGGTGGACCTTAAACTTCAAGATGTTCCTGAGTGAATTGTGGTATGGAATGATAAATACTTCATTAAAATCTAGAAGTTGCATATTAAAGGGGGTTTGGTGGCTTTTTTAGTCTGCTAGCCTTTTTGACATCTATGCTTCTATTGAAAATTTGGTGAATGTATGACCTTTCAGGTCGAAATGCTGGCTTCTTATCTTTAACCACTTGCCTTCTTTTCACTGGTTAATGTGGTGCTATGGTAAACTGGTTATCACCGAAAGAAATCAAATATCTCACTAACTACTGGAGTAACTTAAATCAATCTTCTTTGATACTTTGTCCATAATGACATCTTTTTGAGAGCTTTTATTAGTCCCATATTTCATTGAAAGATTAAATATTTTAGTGATGAGTTCATCACCACAACTTTCCCACTGGCTTAGATTTACCAACAGATTTCCTTGACTTTGGTCTCTTTCTGCATGTGTCATTTCTTTGTGGTGTGAGAAACTGTTCCCTGTAGTTGGGAATGTTTAATTTCCATTGCAACCTAATAGTTTATTTGATGCTAATCTACTAATAGCTCTTGGAAACATTTTCATATACTCTCTTGTTTTTATTATCACTGTAGTGAAGGTTTTTTCTTTGTTAATTCTTTATAGACACTATTATTGGTGTGAGACTGTTACTTAGAAATGGGAATTGATGGAGTATTTCACTATCGTTCCTTTCAGCATTTTCTTCAGATTCTTTGCCACTGTTATATATGTATTTCATTTTATTTCCTTCCTAATTCCTCTTTGCATTTTTTATTTTTTGGGTTTTTTTTTTATTTTCATATAATTCTGTTTCTTCACCCACACAGTGCAGTTTGTCTGATAATCAGCTACTTGTATTGCAGCGTTTGTGATACCATTGTGCCGAAAAGATTGTGTCAGTTTAATATTGATCTTTTACGCTGAAACTAAGTTTTATGTATTCTTCAATTAAACAAAAAAAATGTTACTGTAAGTTTGTATATACTAGCTTTGTGCTATCAATTTTCTTGATTTTTTTCTGGTGGATTTTTTTATAATTGATCTTCAGTTTAACCACACACAATCTATGCTAATTCAGATTTCAGGTCTTCTTTACCCTAGGGAATGAAAATGTATGTCCTTCACAGCTGGACAAAAAATAGTCTTTTCTTCTTTTTTCAAGGTATTTTGGGAAATTCCAAACCATTTGAGATATTCTTATGTAGGAATACTGGTCTACTAAACGTGTCCTGATAAGAAATGGAAACTAGTGATTCTTTTACTACTGTGCTGGGAAAGAAAATGCCACTGAAATCATATATTCCTAAGCATATGTCAAACAGCAAAATACTGTTATCTAGTGTTCATAAATAATTGAGTCTGATTGTAGTAATCTTTTAGTTTGTAAATGTACATTATTGGAATTCTGGTTTGGATTTTTTGACTGTTGTTTTATACATAGTCTATGGTTATGTCTACACTGCTGAGAGCAGCATGGGGTTGAGAGACTCCTGTTGGCTTTGAATGAGGAAGATGGTAGAAATTGTCCAGCTAGAGTAGCAGAGGGAACACCACTGGCTCTCCCTACTCACTCAAAAACAGAGCAAAACTGCCAGTGCAGAGGTATGATTTTTCACTAGCTGAAATAACGTGATATTTTTATATCAGACTACAGTACACAATAAGCAACAGCCTTTACCCTCTTTTAGAAGTTTTCTTCTCTCTGAGTTCTAAAACTGTTTTTCAATCATATTCAGTTTAATTGTTAATTGTTTTTAGGGAGTGTTCAAATGCTGATGTTCCTTTATTCCAAGGGCTTCAATGTTGCATACATTCAGTAATTTTTTCCACAACTCGTTACTATCACAGAAATGCATCTGCACAGACACTTATTCTTTTCCCCCATCCCCTTCCTTTCTACCTACTAGAAATTCAATCTCTGGTAGGATCCCCAAGGCTTTCTTTCATGAAGTAGTGAGGGACTGCAGAAATAGAAAGGCTAAAGAGGACAAGAATTTTTTATTATTATTTAATCTTTCCCTTTTCTCCTCAAAAAGCTCTTTGTAGGCTGCAAACGGTGTGTGCAGTATAAATGACCAAACAGTTGCCAAGGTAACAGCTAAAGTAGCCAAAGTCTTGCACAGAAGAAAAGAACTAAGGAAAAAGTCTTTAAATTAGGAAATAACTGAGAGTGGTATCTGGTAATGCTACAGCCATTCAAGATGCTCACATTTTCCTCTTGAAAGAGACTGAATCATACCAGTGCTCTACAAAAATGTGTGATTATGATCAGGTAATTGAGTGAAGCATGGTAGAGGCAATGTACCTTCCCGGTGAAATTTATGAGTGTAAAAATGAAGGACTATACAGATTTTTTAATTTAAAAAATTATGAATCTGTCATCAGTTTGTTTTGCCTAACTTAAATAACCTCTGAATAGTTAGGCAATTAAAAGTAAATAATTTCAGAAGGTATTGCTCTCATGGAATGTCATACATTCAGTGTTTTCAGAATGTCATTTTCCTGGGAGATTTGAACCTAATCATTTTGAAAAAGATGTTAGTGCAATAGGAAAGCTTATGATTATTTATTCAAGATACAGCACTTTGTTATTGCTTATATTACTGTCTCATTTAGGAGCTGTTGTCATAGAGCAGAACTTTACTGTGTCAGAAGGAGCATCACCATGGGAGCGAGAGGATGCCAGGCTCCTCTCTTTCTGCCTGTTTGTTTCAGCAATGTGTGTATATATATATATATATATATATATGTATATAGCACCTACTTATATCACAGGTAACAATAGGAAGACTTATTTTGCAGCAGAAACTGAAGTCGTTGGTGGTTTATTGTTAAAGTGTGCTTGAATAATAATTGCTTCTCTTGGATGCTCTGTTCTGCACAGTCCATAACAGGCTGCTTCCATCCATTCCTCTTAAAATCATATCCATTCCTCTTAAAATCATATGTTATCAGTACTTTGAAAAATCCAGATCATACTGTTTTGAAATTCACATTGTTTAGATTATATGGGGTGTCAACAGCACCACCACCAGCACACCTTTAACTCTTTACTAGTAGGTTAGTTCTGCGAACCTGGAAAACAGTTTGTTGCTACATAACGTACAACCTTGTCATGGCTACACACCTGAATTGGAACAGATTCAAAGCCTGAAACTTTGAGATTTCAGTTCCAATGTAGATTACCCACCAGTAGTGAAGTTATGTGATTGTTTTAAAGCCAAATCCTAAATAAACCAATATATGGAGAAAAATCATGATACCTCCTTCAGCTGGTGTGTGACAAGCGGTTCAATATAAAAACTAATGTGAGAGTGGGTCTGTGTGAGTTCTTGCCAACCTATGGTGACACACATGCACTCCTGGCTTAAAAAATTATTCTTCTGAACTACGTAATGAACTACATTTAAAAGATACCTTATAATACTGTTAAATATGAAGGAGTCATTTGGAGGAGGAGCGAGGTAACTGCTGATTCCCTCACTGAACACCCAGCAAATTAGTACACCAATTTTTAATGCTGATCTGTAAACAAAAGATTGTCAGCTGGACAATAAAAGTGACATTGTTTTAAGGTTTTTTCAAGTAGAAGTACCTCATAGTTAGCCAAAGGAAAATATTCTATATACAGACAGGAAAGCTGTTTGAGGCTAGTTTATAGTTGTACTTTATCTTTTAAATATAGTCATTAAGAACACTTGGTTTTGGAGTGAAATGTTATTTTTACTGACAGAACTAATGTACCCAACCTTACAGCTGGGAATTTATCCATGGGAACTTTATCATGCCTGGAATAAATAATATTTTAAGGTAATCTGGTTGCTTAAAATTACCTAAGTCAAGCAAAGCTAGTAAAATAAAAATATAAGCACCTATTTATAGCATTCAAAACATACTACATTATCATATATGTATAGAAAAGGCAGAGGTGAAGACAGACAGACAAATGCATTCACATCATCATTATTCACTGTACTTTATTGACTTATAGTAGACATATTAAAAAGATCTTTTTTCCCCTCATTCATCCAACTTTCTGGGTTTTTTTCCAAACAAGAATAGCCAGGGTTTCATTTCGTTTCATTGCCTGCTTCTCCTCTTGGCTGACAACTGTAGCTCTTATAACCAATCTCCTCTTTCTACCTTTAAAGTCCAAATCTCTCACCTTCACCTCTGGCGCTGTTTGGGATCAGGGAGGAGTGTTGCATTGACCTGTATCTACCAGGACACTAGATCAGACATGATATGAGCAGACAAATAGATAATTGCCTACTACATATCATCATTTCTTGATAGGCCTGACAACAGTGAAACACTTTGACATAGCGGACCTCTGACCTCTTCACCTTTAGTAAACTCCAGCACCAATTCAGTCACTTGAGAAGTTATATCAAACCTTGAACAAAATAGTAAAATATAAATAAATCCCAGCTATTCTTATCTTTGAGCCTGATAACACTTATATGAAAGACAGCATAATTATGATGCATTAACTTTTGATACAATACTGGAATTGTTCCCATGTTGTGACTCCTGGGGTGTCTTAATACAGCTTGTTTTACCTGGGGAAGGAAAGAGGCTCTGTTAGCCAAAGGAATGGCTGAAACCAAACATGCATGTGTATGCCTAAAACAATGTCAGAGTGGGCAAGAGTAAAAACTTCTGAATGAGAATGGCTTTTAAATGGTGTGTTTTCTCCCTTCTTGTGAATGCGTTAACTGTTTCTCCTAATCTGGCTACTCTCCATTTAATGAAGTGACTAAACCTGTTGATTAAGCCTTACCTTACAGCAGCAAGCATAGTAATTTTTGACCATGAAGGTTTGGGGGGTTTTAACACATATTTGGTATTGTTGGAGAATACCAAACACCTCAGACAGAATATTTGCTAGAAACAAAAGCAAACAGTGCTGTCCTGCTCTGGGCCCAATCTTTCACAGCATTTGCTTTGCTTATCAAAGACGCACCTTGTCCTCCCAACTGCTCATTTGCATTCAATAGAACTGACTGTGCTTTAAGTGCACACTCAGTTACAACTTGTAATTAGTATAATAGAGACCAAAAAGCCTGGTCTAAAAGAAAGAGACTAAAAGAAATCAGTGAAATGAGAACCTGCAGAGTTCAGTAATATATGGATGACAACCCAATAGCACAATTTCTTAAGAAGGACCAGAAAAGGTGCAAGTTACATCATTTCCAACTGGTTCAGCTCCTCTGAATCTGAACATATTTCATACATCTCACATGGCCCAGAAATTAATTGGTAACAGCTGGCAGTTACAATTAATTTAAACTGGTAAAGGAACATTAGAGTTGAGATAATTTATTATTGTCCATAAAAGCTATGTTCTGCCTGAAACATATTTCCATAAGATAAGCCCTTCCTTTTTATGCTGGATGTCTCTGATTCGGTTTCTCCCTGGTGGGGGTGGTTTACAAATACATGACTGAAAGCAAGAAGTCATGAACCTGACAGAGAAGTCCTCGAACGCGGTACTGTGTGTGAGCTATGGTAGGAATCCTTTAACGTATAAGTCACATTCCCACTGATTTTAAAACTAGTAAGTGGAAAGCATAAAGGGGTGTGTCAATAGCAGCGATCCGATTTCAGGGCAGACATTAAAAGCTGAATGTCCTGGGTTTGGCTGGGATAGAGTTAATTTTCTTCCTAGTAGCTGGCATAGTGATGTATTTTGGATTTAGTACTGGAAGAACATTGAAAACACCCTGACGGGTTAGTTGTTGCCAAGTAGTGCCTAGAATAGTCAAGGACTTTTCAGCTTCCCCTGCTCTGCCAGGGGCACAAGGAGCTGGGAGGGGGCACAGACAAGGCAGCTGACCCCAACTGGCCAAATGGCTATTCCAGACCGTATGGCGTCATGGTCAGGGGGAGTTGGATAGGGGGAGAGTGATCGCTGCTGGGGGACAGACTGGGCATTGGTCAGTGGGTGGTGGGCAATTGCATTGTGCGTCTCTTGTTTTGTATATTCTGTATATTGTCTTACTATTATTACTATTACTATTATTATTATTATTATCATCATCCTCTGCTATTCTATTAAACTGTCCTTATCTCAACCCACAGATTTTACTTTTTTTCCAATCTCCCCCCATCCCACTGGGTGGGGGAGAGTGAGCGAGCGGCTGGGTGGTGTTCAGCTGCCTGCCCAGTTAAACCACAGCCCTGAATATGTGAAAACATGTTGTCAATGGAAGTAAGTGATGGAAAGATTGGCACAAGTTTGTTGTGTGTTAAATTACACAGCCCCTTTTTACACTACAGTGAGTGATATTAGGCAACTGTAGAACAGACATAAAAGCTTTGGGATTCAATCTATCATTCAACATTTTTGTTTGAAACGGAATTGTTCTTTTTTTTTCTTAGCTGTGAAAAGCATTGGAAAAGGAGCGCTGTGCAGGTTCCCTTTCATCATTTCCAGACATGAAATGAATTAAACTCCGCCATTCCTGGTCTTTTATTTGAAAAAGTACCTGAGTGGCTAGCTGCTCTGTAAGTTTTACCATAAGACTCAGGTAAAAAAAGAACATTTTCAATTCTCTTTCACTGAAAGAAAAATGAACTAGTGTGCAGTCTGTCAAGTATTAATGGCTTAATTAGCATTTACTTAGTTAGCTTTCCTTGTAAACATTTCCCGGGCACAATAACAAATTTAAGTAGAATTAACTTTTTTTTTGAAAGTTTTTGAAGTGCAATGTTGAAGCATAATTACCAAGGAAGTATTTGGAGATACATTGAGCAGAAAATGAGCAAAGTTCATAGAAATTGAGATTATCATCACAGCTGTCAGAAGCTGAGGCTAATATGATGATTGTATGATTTAGGAAGCGTGCAGAATAGTGTACCAGCAACAGAAGCTATGCACCAATGATAAAGGCTTAGCTCAGAGCTGCCTTCATGCATTAGCCGCAAGGCCCAGCTTAACCCTCCCCACTGACAACCTGTTCATCACACAGAAGTTTCCTCAGGTGCAGAAGGGACTTCCCACCACATCTCCAGTAATATCGGGCTCTCTGTACATGCTCTCTGTACATACAGCGTAGCATCCTCTGCATCTTGGCAAAATTTTGCATGATGGTCTCAGGAGTTCCCAAGAAGCTAAGCTGATCCTGACCTGTATTTCTACTCATGCTTCCCCTTGATTTCTCTTCTCTGAAGTCACCCTTTCCACTGTGGATTATTATTTTGAAGCAAGTGATTGATTAGCTCGAATTAATCAGAAAATATTATTGGTCCAAACAAAGAAGATGTGCCAATATCCTCATGTTGTATAAACTGAATTTCATTATTCCCTAGAACCATCAGAACTTCAAAAAAATTCTCATGTCAAGGTTCCTGTGAAATCAAATTTCAATAAAAATGTGGGCACAATCTCAGCAGTTTATATATTTGTTTATTTTTAATAATGGACTACATTAGTTACCTAGAAAAAGGGATCGTGATTTAATATTTCAAGGGGCGTGAGCTTTGCTGCTACAATTGTTGCTTCCCTACTGTGAAATTTTTATAGCAATTAATTCTGTTTCAGAAGAAAAACAAGGTCATAAACTTCACTTTCACTGCAACAAATTTGCTAAACAAAACAAATAGTACAATTAGCTAAAAGCTTTAAATCAAATTTCAGAACTTGGCAGACTTTCCATTACCCAAAACCAAGTGCTGAACTGGGAAGAATTCATTATAAAATTTGACAAGGACCTCAGGATGATTGCTAGCACATGGCCAATAAATGATTGGGTGTCAATCCCACAGTCACACAAAGGAAAAAAAGGTATACTTACTACAAATCACTGAAATTAAAATATACGAAATCACTTTTCTGTAGCTGTGATGCTTTGCACCCTAATGCCATAATAGTTCACTGCTTGAGCAACCTCACAGGAATGGAGTGGCAACTGCTTCTGGTAGTAATCCCTACTTTCTTTTGCAGGCTCACCAAGTATAAAGCGTGCTTACGCACAGCTTTTATTTTATATGTATATATGTGTGTGTGTGTATATACATGCGTGTATACAGTTATATGTGTATATATAAGAAGTGTTTTTAATTAAAAATTCTTACTAAAAAGTTGATTGACATATAATCTAATTAAAACAAAAGAAACTGACATTTCCAAAGATGCAAGAGCTAAGGATGGAGAGATTTCTCCAAGTCTCCTGTGAAATAAGTTAAGGTTGCAGTTGGCATGGGTTAGGCTTGGTTTAAGGTAGCATTAGCATGTGAGCTTTGGTTAATCCTGTTGGGTATTGGAGCAGCCAAGTTATAAGAGCAGAGGAGCAGCGTGAAGGCAAACCACCAGCTGATGGCTGTGAGAGCTGCGGGTGCATGAAGAAACTCGTGCTCGAGGCCTGCTGCGAGCGCCCACCATGGCGACAGCCCATGGTTGGGCACTGAGTGAACCTCTGTGAGTTGATACAGAACTGGGTATTTGCTACCCCAAGCCATCAAGGACGGTGTCTGGTGTCACTCGTGACAGCTGAGGAAAAAAGGTGGAGCCCAGGAGAGGTGCAGTGAAAAACACAGAAGGGAAGGGAAGCCAGATGGAAGGGGAGATGAAGAAAATTTTTTAAAAATTGGAAGTTGATTTGGATGCAGAGGTGATTGTGTAGTAATATGGAAATGAAGGATGAAAGCCTCGACTTTATTACATGAGATAGAGTCAAAGAGGGAACTTGGGATAAATGTGGTGTGCTGAGGTGTTGCAGGGAACCCCAGAGGAGGATCCAACAGACATGTGCCCTATTCAAAGAGTAACCAGCATGTGGTCCCTTGTCTAGTGGTGATGACAGTGAGAAAAAATTGTGGTTTGAGGGAGAGAGACAGGAGATTAGAAATGGAACAGAAATGGAAAAGAACTGAAGAGCAGGCTGATTTTCCATAGTAAGACAAATGTACTTGAGCTATTGGTAAATATGTAGTAAACAGGAGATGGATGTCCTTCCTCCAAGCCATATCAATAAACATGATACACAGGTGAGGTGGCTGGAGTGATAAAAGACAACTCAAAGAAAGATGTTGGAAAGACAGCTGGAGGTGTAATGCTTCATGAATTTAAATAGAATGTCTGAGAAAGCAAGATCACCAGAAAAGACTGTGAAGAAGGAAGGAAATGAAATAAAACTTAAACAGTAATGGATGTCAAGGTCCTGACTGCACTAATGGGCTCTGCAACCTCACCTGCCACCCACTCCTTGAAGGTTTGGCTGCTGTGCTCATGGTCAGCTTTGCTATAGTGCAACCATGGACCAGGCTGCAGGTAAAAAAAGGTCTTGGGAAGCTGTGCTGAGGGCACTTCCCCCATATGCTTGGGAACTGCATGCAGGTAGACCCTGGTGCTGGATGCCTGCCCCAGAGGGGGCTGCTCCATAGGGGACAGCAAGCCAGGTGCTGAGGGTGGCAGCAGGACAGTGCCCTCAATGGAACTTGTGCCAGCTCTTCCCATCAGTCTGCTCTGCTCCTACATGGCTGTGCAACCTCCCAGCTGCCCTCTGACACAGGCAGCTACACAACCCCTCACAAAAATGTTAGTGTCATCTTCAGTGCCCCAGACCTTAGGGCTACGAGTGAAAAGGATATGGAAACACAGCATTTTCACGTGCAGAAATAACACATATTTCATATGCAAAGACACTTAGATGAGATGCTTTAAGTGAAATGAAATCTTTTCTTCAGGTTCAATTTCACCTTGGTCAAAGAAACACCAAATTTTCAATTTTGAAAATATGGCTGTTTACCATATTTTCACATAGTTAATCGAACACATACAGTGCCAGTCAGACAGGAACTCACAAAAAGGAACCAGAGAAGTAGCATTTGCTTCTGCTCCAACACCAGCAAACTAAGGAGTAAGTTGAAAGAACTAGAATGAAATCTACCCCTAAATTAAGCATTGTTTTGCTAGCTTTTTAAACAGCTTGGTGGGCCATTGCAATGCTAAAAACCAAAATATGCAAGAAAGGTAGAAAAAATTCCACTGGTCATAGAGGAGGCTTGCGTATTAAGACCTGCAATCAAGTTAATGATCCAAACACCTCCAGCATGTTACAGGCAGCCTATATGAATAGTTCTCAGCCCTAGGGCTCAGCTGTCTGTGATCCAGGGTGTGGTCTGGTATAACATGGCTCTGGTTTGGCTCTGTTCTACTCAGGAAACTCCTGTGAAGGTAAAAGAAATTATGTGAGCTAAATCATGCGAGATAAAAAAGTGAAAACACAGAGGGTATTGGAAAACAGAGACTATGATGACAGCAACAAGATGGTGTTGGAGGTATAGCCCAAGGACCAAGGAGCACCTTCTGACTGACAGCAGTCTGGCCAGGAAAGGTTCTACTGCTACTTAAGGTGGGGGTGAGCATATTAATGCTTAGCCTAGTAGCTCATTAGTCTTCATTTCCCTGTTGTGTGCAATAGATAACAAATAATTGCTTACTCTTAATTTGTGTATATCCTGCTTCTCTCTATGCAAGATAAAAGTCCAATGAAAGTGACCCAGAGAGAAGGTTACGTACAAATTGGTGTTTCAGTCCTAACAACAAGAATATAATATTGAATCTATGTTATCAGTGACTCAACTAGGAGACCAACATTGGCTGGGATATGCGGAAAGAGATACAGAAGCAGGAAATACAACTGTAACAAGAGACTTTAATTACTCTCAGACAGACTAGACAAATGTCATATCCGGATGTGAAGCAGAGAATTTTTAGATACCATCAGTGGGTCCTGCAAGAAACAGAGAAACAGCTGATTAGGGAGCCATCAGTAGGAAATGCAACCCTGGGCTGGGTTGAGAGTAATGCACAGGTTCTGTTTCAAAGTGCTCCAGGCAAAGAGCAGGTCTCTGGCACTGGCCATTGGGAACTGGGAATTGGAAATACCTGCGATAGTAATAAAGGCCAAGTCCACTAAATTGGAGTGTTGAGCTTCAATAAAAGGAAACCGGTAAAATGAGGGAAATTGTTAAAAAGAAAGCTGCCAAATGGAGCAGTTCAAACAGTTAAATCCTTACAAACATTAAGAAGAAAATGCTTTACTGAAAGCACAGCAGCAGGACATATCCCTATTAAGGTCTTGAATAAGGTGAGAGGAAGCTCATGGTATATCCAGATGAGGAAAATTAAAAAAAAAAAAAAAAAAAAAAA
>NW_009260774.1:6163101-6202742 GCF_000687185.1 Egretta garzetta
GCTAGGTATATACCAAGGAGGAAAAATAAAAAAAAAAAAAAAAAAAAAAAGACTTGTTAATTCTGGCAAAATAGATATAAAAATACACTAAGAACAGGTGAGGAATGAATAGTAAAAGAATCAAAATTAATATTAAACCCTTCCTCAAACCCAGCAGGAAAACAAAACTTTCCAGAGAGTCTGTAGGGCAAACTGGTGATCAGGATGTATAAAAGCAAGGCACGAGGAGGACAAAGCCATTAGAGGGAATCGAAATGGAAAAGTACTGAGCACTGTTCATTGCTGAAGAGAGCAGGAAGGTTCCTGTGACCTAACCCTTTCCTTTGCGAGGAAGGGCTCAATAAACATCTGTCTGTAATTTAAGTGGCTCTTGATGAGGCTGTGAAAACTATTAGCACAAGGAATACTAAGAATTCTTCAGATCAGACAATATTCAACCAAAAGTTTTAAGAGTGATCAAGGAGGAAAGCCAAATTACTAATAGTGTATTTGCTAAATCAGAGGTAGTGTGTAACTCCTAATTGAAACATTTCTTCATGCATGGGGAGTGAAAGATGGCAAATCAGATGCCATTTTTAAACACCTTTGGGGAAAAGTCACACTACAGTCCTTCAGTTCTCCTTCTGCTTTCCTCAGTCTTGACAAATTAATTTTTCATTTTTTAGCTATGTCCTTTCCTAACTGTGTCATAATAACAGTATACAGAAGTACAAAAGTAGTATTGAACATTGTTCTTGTAGGATATTAATATGAAGAATGGTTTTCAATCAAGTGACTCTATTATAATCTTTAATGCCACTTCAGTTATTGACAGAAGTTTTCCAAGCTCAAAATCAGAAGGTTAAAATGCTGTACAACATTCACCGAATTTAGATACAGAAAGAACAAGAGTCAAATGTCAGCCATTGAAATTAGGAACTTAATTTCTTCTTTAATTAGTTCAGAGTTATGTAGACATATCAATATTTTGAGTAATTTTTGGAGAAATATTTTTAATGTGAAATATTTTCATCCCATACATAGTTTACTTCCAATGTACTGAACAGGAACTACAATTTTCTAGAGTAAAGCACTACATGCTCATCACCAGTTTAGTCCATTTTATGGAATGGCAGCAATAAGAAAGTTCTTTTACCTTTATTTTCCTAATTAATAATGCTGCATGGCATTCATCTTCCCCTGTTCCCCCTGAGCTTTAATATCAGATCTAGTAAAAAAAATCTTTGTTTCAAGTGCTTGTACGGTTTCCCACTACTCTTAAACATTTGCTTCAGTCCCCTTTATCTCCTTTTTGTAAATGAATGCTACCCTCTTCTCCTGTGAGTATTAGATATTACTTGTAAAACATCTGATCATGCTTCAGAAGTGGCAGACTACAAAAGATACAAAGCTTGTGTTGTATGCCTTAATGCTACTACAGCAGCCTTCTGCCTGCTTAATGTCATGATACAAAACCACTGTGCAGCAGCCATCAAAGCCAATGATCACTGACATCAGTGGGAATTGTATTTACCCCATAAGAACCTTTTTGATCTCACTGGCTTCCCCCCTGAAAAGTCCTCCACTGGTCCTCCACTGGTTGAAGCTGGACTTAAGAGTACACAGAGAGGCTTAACCAGTCTCTAGGTCAGCAAAGGTCTTATCATGGACGTTGCTGAAGGAGGATCAGGTCCGTGATTGAGGTTCTCTGTGCTTCAGTATGGACTGTGAGACTCTTTGATTTTGGAAAATATTGGCTTTAATAGCGTGCAGGAAAAAGTACTTAAACCAGTAAGAAATTTGGCAGAAAAAAGTAAAGTGAAAACCTGCTCACCCTCTATGTTCAATGAAGGTTTGTTGTCATAAAAAAAAAGCCAAACCAAAAAAAACCCCACAAACCAGAGAGGGTAATCTCTAAAAGCAAAATTTTTAAAGATCAAACATGATTGTTCTCAGGCAGGTTTTCATCATACCATTCTGTGCTACAAAAGAGAGCTCATGTTTCATCTCAGCTCTAAGGCAGGATCACTGGTTTCCTCTCTCTCATTCCTTTCCAGCCCTGGCTGGGCAGCCAGCGCGCTGAGGGTAATCAGGCCTTGCCCCGTCGAAGCCTTTGCTGCTGCCGCTGAGCGCTGTGCCGCAGCGATCCCACCGCAGTTCCACCACCGCCTTCCCCAGACCCATTCTGCTACTTCTCCACACGGAGCCTATTTCCACTCACGGTGTCACAGGGACAGCAGAAGGCAGAGGAAAAGAAGAAAGGAGAAAATAGCGAAAGGTGGATGAAGAGGTGTTAAAAAAAGACCTCAGTGTCAGATTGCTGTACTCATCCAAGTATCTGTGAAAGTAGTTCTAATATAGAGCGGGCTTAGGCATCCGTTATTTGTTTTGCTGGCTGAGTCTTACTGAATACAGCTTAATTTTATATAACATCTTTCAGATCTCTAAGTGGTTTCTAGAAATAAATAACAGGGAAAAAGCCAAAAAATATAAGCATAGAGAAGGAAGAATTTGGGTGGGTGAGTAGGCAGGCAAAGAAGAGATACATTTTTCAGATGAAATTTGAAAATTGAGTTGATGAGGCAGAGATACAAAGAAATGCTTGCCGCAGTATATTTTTACTACACAGAAGAGATATTTATACATAAAAGGAGTTTTTGCAATGTGACAGTTATCATGCTTTCCAGGCACTCAGTTGCATGACTGCATTCACATGGGAATCTAGACCTCTTGGAAGCTGAAAACAAAAAAAGGCTATGTGAACTTTCAGGAAGTTTTGCAATGTAATCTGTTCTGCATCATCTCTGTTTAGCTTACTTGTATTATTGTGTTTTGCAACGACATATATCATCACACGCCATGAGTATTTGTTTATACTTAGAATTTAATATTCTCTTGATTACATAATTCCTTTTTTGTTGGTTGACCACAAGTTGTTATATCACAAAGCCAAGAAGAAATGCTGTAGAGCAAATCTTGTCTGAAATGATACTAAGGAGCTTTAGTAATAACCATATATTCAGTGCCATACATTGGCAAAGATTATGTGCTAATATTATCCATTTCCAATCACTTCATGCACAGCCACTCATTTATTCAGGAACTACTTGACAATTTTAAGCTCCTTTATGCTGTGTGTTTTACATCTGGGTAGCTGTGGCTGAATCCTGTATTCAGTTGCTTGAAAATGAGGCCAAGCCTTTGCCTAGATTTATGCTCACTGCTAATTATTTGAAGGCCTATCAAGTACTGTTAAAAAACTCCTGTCTTTAAAGCTTCCGTTCTGAGCATACTATACAGAAAAACTCTGGTTAACTGTGTAAGAAACCTCACGTATATGTCTGAACTCTGATAAAGTCATAAAACTGGGGCAAGACACGGTGCTACGCTGGAGCTGCCATGTGCAAAACTGGTCGAAAGCCCATCCCTTCCTGGCAGGGCAGTAGTACAACCACTTTTTTGCTCTGATTTATCTGATTTGCAGGATTTCACTCTTAAGAGTCTTGAAATATTTTACACTGTCAAGTCCTCATTAATACCTTTCTATTAAGTCTTGTGTGTTTAACTTACTGATGGAGATAATCTTCTAGAGTCAGAAGTGGGGCTGCGGCTCACCCAGACACGCAGCACCAACTAAACCTTCTTCTCGGTATTGATGTGCTGACTTCAAATTCTGTGCAGGTTAGCCAACAAAATATTTACTCGGGTCCTGGGTGGGTTTCGCAACTCATGCTGAGCTTTGTACTGCAGCAGCATTACTATTGCCATACCTAGGCTAGCTAGTTTTCATCTAGCATAGATATAATTACTTCTGCAGTCATAGAGGTTTTTTGATTTACAGTGGAACATCTTTCATGATCCTTCCACTTAGTTTTTCCTTCCTAGATTTCAAGGCAAAGGAAATCTGGTGTTGTCACTTCTACTTTATCTGTAAGGAAACTGAGGCCAAGAGCAAATGCCTGTAGTCATATGGCAAGCCACTGACTGAACCAGAAATAGCACCCAGAAATCTTGCTTGCGGTCCAGATCCTGATCTTCTGAACCATGCTGCCACCCACACATAGATTAAGAACTGTACATTTCCACAAAAATTAAAGGCTAAATAGTCAACAGTAGCTCTAAAGTTGCATCCCAAATGTTCACCTACCAATAAAATAAATGAATTACATGTCCAGGCTGTGTATAATATGTGTAACTCACAAATTAATTCTCTATTCCAGTAAACCAAAAAGAAAGGCAACTAATAAAAATAAGCAAATCTTTACCTTTATTGCAGAGAGGCTTAAAAAAATCCAGTGCATGGACACTATGTTTCATATGTAACTGATCATAAAATTCTGTAAATAGAATCTATATTACAGAAGAAAATACATTTTATCACAGAATGAAAAAAACATATCCTGAAAAACGTATATGCCTCTGGTCAACTTAGCCTCCAGAATGACATGCCTTGGGTACTATTGCTATCAATGTTTGCTTGTAGTTCAAGAAAATAAAAGTATGTATTTGAAAAAAGAAGCAGGTCTGTCTTACAGGATCTTAGTTCAAGATTCAGTGTTTTTCCTACAGAATCTCACACACCTCAAGGCATTGCAGGGATTTGCTTTTTTGAATAATACTTTTTGCACTTTTGATTTTTAAAAAATCATAAAACTTTGCATACTATTTCTATTTCACAGAAATTGTTTAAAAGTATGTAATTGTCATCCAAACACTGTACTTGCATTGAAAGGAATCAACATTTTAAAGCAGTATTATTCACTTGTTTTTTCAAAAAGTGTTTCTGTTTACTTTTAATGATTTTAAAGGGAAAATAAATATACCGAAATGTCTAATTTTTTTTTGTTTTGTTTTTGATTCAATATAGGAAACCAGCCAGGATAGGTAGCACGTTATCCAGCTTTGGAGTAACAACTTTGGAGGAAGCAACTGTCAACACACTGGATTATTTCCCCATACAGAGCTTGTTTATACCTGCGTTGTGGGGGCAAAAGATGAAAAGAAAAGTATTTCTTTCCCTTGAGGGAATATATGCATCTTGCCAAACAACCTTCACTGAACAGTATACACGTACGTGTACAGAGAAGCAGTTCCCATGATGAGCTATTATGATGAATCAAAAGAAACCGCAGAGGCAGTACAATAGCAATTGAAGGTTTTTCAGTGGTGTCTCATATATTTGCACTTCAGAACAGAAACTAAAAACATGAAGTGACGCACAGAAGTGCAGTGAAGTGTCTAAAATATGCACTGACGTTTTAAGAATATGCCCATGGAATATTAAATAAAGGCCTGAGTTCATATTGCTGCTGACTAGAACCAACTTGCGTTCTGCTTTAGAAGCAATGAATGTCTTGAAAGTTTTCAGGCACTGAAGCACACAGGCTCGTGAAAGGATGATTCCTGCAGAGAACTATGGAAACTTTTAAGAGATGCCAGAAGTTCAGTTTTGGTAAATGGTGTCTATTTTTTAATAGTATGGTCTAATTTTAATAGCAGCCTTTCTTATCACCTAATAAACTGTATGCAGCAGAACAGACAGGAATGCTGCTGGTGGATGAGTATCTGAAACTTCAAATCCCACTGTGCTAAAGCTGAGATCTTGACATTTAATCCCACCTTTCTTCCCTGCTTTGAATGCTCCCCCCGAGTTTCATTGTCATTCATCTCTACAATGGTATCAGGAGGCCTGTATTTGTGTTTGCTTGCCCTTGTCCCTTCCATCTCCCCATCACCCAGTCATCCCTTAGCACCTTCAGAGCGCTGCCCTTTCTCGGTGGCCAGATTTACTTCTATGGTTGAAGTGCAGCTCCACTTCTCATACTATTTAGATATTATCCTGGACTCACTGTCTGCAACTGTGCTAGTAAAATCAAGTGAGCCTGGAAACATTGCTTCCTGCTGGACCAGGACTATTTATAAGAGTAACTAAAGAGTTCTTTGGCATGAATTTGGCCAAAACCAGTGAGTGGTCTCCAGAGCCATCCCTTGCCACAGCTCAGCAGCTGGAATGGGCCACGGGTCACTCTCAGTAGGCAGTTTGCAAGCCCTTCACCAGCATGGACCCTGTGCTAGTATGTAGCCACTGAGTCTGGTCTGTGTGTTGATAACAGAATGATCCCTTAAACAATTATTTCCAGTTATACCATCTACTTTAAACTCATTTCACTTGTTTTTTTGTCATATTGAACAACTTAATATATACTTTTTTCTATACTTCCTGTGCCATCTAATATTAACTAGGAGTGCAAACAGAAAAATTAGTTACTTCAGAAATAAACTGCTTTTCTCACCTTCCTCTCCATTCCTCACCATTTTTGCTTGCATCCTTTTTCTTCTTCCATTTCTCACGTTCATCTTTGTTTCATTTCATCTTTCTCTGCTTTCCATGATTTTGTTTACTAGTTCTTTTTTTATATATCTCTGGCATCACTCTTTTTTGTCTTTCTTGTCTACACTGCCCCCCCCGGCATGACCTTTCATCCCACACTGTGGGTCTTTGGCCACAAAACAATTTTCTCCTTCTTGGGTGAAAGCAACCTGTTCTAAGTAAGAGGCGACCTGGCTAGGAGTACCTCTCATGATAGAGACCCACTCTTCTCCCCGCTCTGTGATAAATAAGATGTTGTTTGCCTTCCTCCACTCTTCATAGCTGCCTTCTATCTATTCAATTACTGAGTTTCCTTTTCGTTTGGACCTTTTCCCTTTGTCATTTTATTAATTTCCTTTACTTTAGCTGAAGCACTGCAGTAATATAATCTCCTGCTTGATGTAGGTTACTTCTCAAAACTAATCATTCTTCCCTTTCTTCTCCTGTCATTCCAGAGTTGTCATGAAGAGGGTCTGGAGACACCTGGATCTGGTCATTACAAGCGGGTCCCTGGAGCAGCTGGAATGGTGACATCCACTTTGGCTGACGATTCTTCTGTTGCAGCCTGTGCCAGCCTTGGCTGATACCTCATTTTACCACTGAAAAGCTGGCTGGTAACTGAGCTACCATGAGTGACACTGAAAAAAACTGAATGCATATCATATTGTTTCAATTCTGTAAGGATTTTCATATAGTTAAAAAATTTATAGAGGGCAGAAAGGACTATTAGATGATTTATACAAATCTAGTCTGTGCTTAAGGCTTGTAGACTTTCCAGAAATGCCACTAAAGAGTGAAAATAAGATATTCTGGCCTCCATAGTACAGACCAAGACACTTCTCTCATTTATCCTATATTGAGCCTAATGTTTATGTTTGGCTACGCTACAGAGAGACATCTGATATGGTTTTCGAAGACATAAAGAGACAGGGAATTATCACTCCCCCAGTAGTTTGCTTCAGTCGTTAATGGTTGCTAATAGTTGCTGCAGTGATTTAAGCTTGAGTCAGCTTTCATACCCTGGCTCTTGTGATACTTTTACCTGCTAGATCAATGAAGCTGCTATTATTCATTTATTTTATTTGTTTAGATTTTTTTTTCACTATATACATGTACACACATGACAGAAGGTCGTTCTGATCTGAAAAAAACCTCCAAAAGTCTCATTAATTGCTTTTGCCATGATATCACAATGAAAGCTCATTTTCAGTTGCCTGTCCAGCATAAATAACTCATGAATTATTTCCAGTCACTGACTTCCAGAATGCATATATTCTGGGATATTCTTTTAATGGACAAGGAAAAAAGTTAATTATAATGGGGGATGCACAAAATCTTTTAAATTTTTAAAGATCAGTAGAATTTTGCAGCAATGGTAAAAATGATAATTACAGAAAAAATACACTTTTGAAAACAAGTATGCTGTGTGTTTGCCATGATCACAGGTCAAAGGGGAAAACAGTATAACCTAAAGCACAGATTAAAGCTATTATTATGATGCTGTTTTCCAAAGGGTCAGTTGATGCTCCACACAATTTTTTAAAAGTATTGCTTATACATTTCAGTGTATACAGAAATGCATATTTAAAAATGAATAAAACTGCATTTGAACAAAAGAGTATGTCGGACCTGAGAGGCTAAAATTCCTAATTTGAAACCTTTTGATGCATTACATGTGGTTTTAGGCTAACCTTACGGGTAGTTCACAATGTATTATTTATAATTCTTGGGTGTGGAGGGTGTTACGAAGCTACTTTGAGAAATAACGGTAAAGCCAGTTTAAAGTGTATCCTTTAACTAAGACCTGTAGGTTTGTAGGCACTCCCAAAATTCACAGTTAACACTGAGATAATTTAAAATAGAATTTTATCTGACCAAAATTATCTGGCAATAAATGAAGAGAAAAGGTCCTAGAAGTCTCAAACTAGGTAGTCAAAATTAGGGGGTACATCCCCATCTGGAAATGGAAAATGTAACTTCTATCAATCAGCTAACTCACTGGTGCATTACGTAGATTCGCTATTATTGCCATTTACTGTTACAATTAAAATAGTGTTCAGTAAATAGAAAAAGGCTACACGTTTAACAGTATTAATAAAACAAGACATCGATTAATTCTTCATTCAGATACCACCGCCTAGCTAGTTCTTCGTTCACAAGTTCACCAGTATTAATAATTTAATAACTATTTATAAATTATGCATGTGTCCTCTTACTACGGAGTGTAATCTTTATGGATATCATGCAATTCACATATATTTTTGAACTCCAGTTTGGGCGTTTAGCAAAAAGACAAAGAATACAAATAACAAAACGGCTACTGCCTGGCAGTGTGGTTGGTGAGCACAGGCTGCGCGTTCCTGACGAGAGCACCAGGGAACGAATTTCATTGCAGCCCCACGACAGGGCCAACCGCTGAAACAGACTGACTGCGCGTATTACACGCTCCGATGCTGGCAGTGCTGGGATGCCCCCAGTCCAGACACATTCCTCAAACAGACACTCCCAGGTGGAAACGGGGGCCAAAGGTGTTTTGCTATGACCCAATGCCACTGCCTGATGCTCCGTATCACATCTGTGATATAAGCACCTGTGATTTCACATGAGGATTTTTCTTTTAATATTTTACTATGATTGCTTAAAAGATATAAGCAGTACATATTTTTCTTAGAAGATTTACCAAGATTTTAATTTCAAAATGGTTGTAAACTGAGGCAGCCTTGTGCCCTGGCAGCAAAGAACTTCCCCTTTGGCTACATTGGCAGGATTGCAGCCAGGAGGTCAAGGGGAGCCATCCTTCTTTTTTATTCAGCACTTGTGACATCCATCTGGAGTTCTGCTTACAGTCTGGGGCTCCAAAACTGTTGTGGTCTAACTCCAGCCGACAAATAAGCACCACACAGCTGCTCACTCACTCTCCCCTGGGTGGAATGGGGGAGAGATTTGGAAGAGTAAAAATGAGAAAACTCATGGGTTGAGATAAAGACAGTTTAATAGGGAAAGCAAAAGCCACGCATACAAGCAAAGCAAAGCAAGGAATTAATTTACTCCTTCCCATGGGAAGGCAGGTGTTCAGCCATCTCCAGGAAAGCAGGGATCCGTCACGCGGAATAGTTACTTGGGAAGACAAATGCCATCACTCCAAACATCCCTTCCTTCTTCTTCCTATAGCTTTATATGCTGAGCATGACATCATATGGTATGGAATAACCCTTTGGTGAGCTGAGGTCAGCTGTCCTGCCTGTGTCCCCTCCCAGCTTCTTGTGCACCCCCAGCCTCCTCGCTGGTGGGGTGGTGTAAGAAGCAGAAAAGGCCTTGACTTTGTGTAAGCCCTGCTTGGCATTAATGAAAACATCCCTGTGTTATCAATGTTGTTTTCAGTACAAATCCAAAACATAGCCCTATACTAGCTACTATAGAAAAAATTAAATCTATCTCAGTCAAAACCAGCACAGTAGTACAAAAAGGACACTGGCAGACTGGAGCATGTCCAATGAAGGGCACCAGGATGGCGAGGGGCTAGAGCATACAAAGTACAATGAGAGGCTGAGAGAACGGGGTCTCTTCAGCCTTAACAAAAGAAGGGTAAAGGGAGACCTTACTGCTGTTTTCTGTTGCTTAGTGGGAGGGCATAGAGAAGACAGAGTCAAATTCTCCTCAAAGATAACATAGTGGTAAGATAAGAGGCAAAACACGCAAGTTGCAGCATGTGAAATTCTTTTACATATAAGGGAAAACTATTTTACTATGAGAGTGGTTAGACACTGGAACAGGTTGCTCAGGGAGGTTGTGGAGATTTGATACTTGGACATATTCAACTTTGGCTGGACAAAGCACTGGGCAACCTGATCTGATGGGAGCTGCTCTGAGGAGAAGGTTGAACTAGATGACCTACACTGATTCCTTCCAGAATAAATTATTTTATGATTTCAAAAGAATACAAATACATTTATGAGCTGCATCAAAAGGAGCGTGGCCAGCAGGTCGGGGGAGGTAATTTTTGCCCTCTACTCTGCTCTCATGAGACCCCACTTAGAGTACTGTGTTCTGTTCTGGGGGCCCCAACACAGGAAGGAAATGGACTTGCTCAAGTGGGTCCAGAGGAGGGCCACAAAGATGATCAGGGTGCTGGAGCACCTCCCATAAGAGGTCAGGCTGAAAGAGTCAGGGTTGTTCAGCCTGGAGAAGAGAAGGGTATGGGGGACACCTTATAGCAGCCTTTCGGTACTTAAAGGGGGCCTGCAGGAAAGATGAGGAGGGACTCTTTATCAGGGAGTGTAGTTATAGGATAAGGGGTAATGGTTTTAAACTGAAAGAGGGTAGACTTAGATTAGATATTTGGAGAAATTCTTTACTGTGAGGGTGATGAGACACTGGAACAGGTTGCCCAGAGAAGTTGTGGATACCCAAACCCTGGAAGTGTTCAAGGACAGGTTGAATGAGAATTTGAGCAACCTGGTCTAGTGGAAGGTGTCCCTGCCCATGGCAGGGGGGGTTGGACTAAATGACCGTGATGGGTTGACCCTGGGTGGGCACACCAGGTGCCACCAAGCTGCTCTATCACTCCCCCCTTCAGCAGAACAGGCAGGGAGAAAATGAGATGGAAAAGAAAAAATCTCATGGGTCAAGATAAAGGCAGTTTAATAAAAGCAAAAGTGAAGGTTGCACACAGTAGCAAAAGGAAAACAAGATTTTATTCTCTACTTCCCATTAGCAGGTGACGTCCAGCCGCTTCCCAGGAAGCAGGGTTTCAGTATGCGTAGCACTTGCTCTGGAAGACAAAACATTGTAAAAAACGAAGGCCCCCCGCTTCCTCCTCCTTTCCCCTAGCATTTATCTCTGTGCCAACATCGTATGGTATGGAATATCCCTTTGGTCAGTTTGGGTCAGGTGTCCTGGCTATGTCCCTTCCCAAGATCAGCCCATTGGTGGTGGGGAAGGAATGTTGGAGACACAGCCTTGATGCTGTGCAAGTGCTGCTCAGCAGTAGCCAAAACACTGGAGTGCTATCAACCCCTTTCTACGTACCAATAGAAAGCACAGCTCTGTGGGGGCTGCTGTGAGGAAAACTAGCTCCATCTCAGCCCGATCCAATACAATGACCTTTAGAGGTCCCTTCCAAACCAAACCATTCTATGATTTTATGATTCAAAGTAATTGTTTCAAATACAGAGAAACAGTCTCAAAACCACACACAGTATCTATGTATATGCATAAAAGGAATAAAATAGAAATAAAAATTATGTTAACCACATGCCATAGGTAAAATATCTACTTCATTGTTTCATTCCCACTGAAAATAAATAAACACAGTTTTTCTAATATTTTAGATAATATTAGCTCAATAGAGTACAGAAAAGTAGCAACATATAAGTTATTAATATTTTGAAAATATGCAGATTTCTGCTTTGAATCTCTGCTACAAAACTGAAAATTAGGGCAGTCTGTAAACTCCATGGCTAATTTAAAGTATTAGAATCTAAACCAAATTCGGCTTAATCGTCTTAAAATGTCGAACAAATAAGCGTATTCTGAACATCTGTCATATCATATCTGAGGCAGATGTATTATAAACTTGCAGCCACTGAGGAATCCTGTAGGGTTTTTCCTCCACTAGTTGTAAGATACAACACTACACAGACTGAACATTCCAAATATTTATATACGAGTGTGTGTGTGTGTGTGTGTGTGTATACACAAATATATATATACACACAAACTTTTACACTGATAGAGACAAGACTCCTCTAGAAAAGTTCTGAGCTGGAAAAAAAAATTGCTTTCAAGGTGTCAGTATTTCATACAGAGCTTGGAGACATACCCGGGAGGCAAATTTCTTGCAAGAGACATAAGTTGTCCACAGTTTATCGTTAAGTACTCAAATTATGTATATTCATTGAAGATATCATTCAATAGACATCAATCGAGAAAAATCGTGAGACATTTGTCAGTCAGTCAGAGTTGTGTCGACTGCTTTTCAGCCTCACTCATGGAAAGGTGGATAAGCAGCCTTACAGGCTGCCTACACCCCAGCAGCAAGGCCAAGGTAGAGCCCCATGTTGTCCTGTGTAGCGACACATCACAGATCTCAGCATCACGGCTGAAGCAGATTTATGCCAGTTTTCAGTTATGCTCTTAGACCCTAACTGTTTTGGATGTTGGCATGATCCCTTCCTAAATCAAGAGCGCAGGAGTTATTACAGGGCAGCGCTGAAGGCCTATCCAGTGATGAACAGGTCTCTCACATGTAGCGTTGCAGCTCCTTTTGTAACAACTTCCTCAATTATGGCATGTCCCTTAATACGGGATTTGCAAAAGGGACATTGGGAAGGAAAATTACACTGCATCTCCAACCTAACATGCTGTCTAGCAGAATGAGTCCCAGTTATCACATTCAGAGGACGGAAGTGGAGAGTGTGAGTAAAAAAAGTTTCTTTTCAGTGTTGGTATTTAATCTTAAAGCTATTTTTCCCGTAATATGATATCTGTTAAATATGTAAACTGGACAAAGATACAGCTAAGAGTCGAACGCAGAGATAAATGTATCACTAGCTCAATCTGTCCTAAAAGGAAATTGCAGATTTTTCCTAATTTTCTACAGAATTGGAAGCCTGTCTATAAGTAGCTATGCAAATATTTAAAGAACTTATCAGTACTTGAAGCTCAAGAAATACTCGGATGCTTAAATGTCTAAAAAACCTTACAGAAACCAAGTTGTGTAAAACAGAAACCCAAAGCAGTAAATGAAGAGTGGCATTTTCTAGACCTTTCACTAGATTTACCGTGTCTACAACTTGCCCTGAAAAAGAGATACCTTTTTTCTTCATCTTCAGTTTGGTGAGGGAGTAGCATAAACTGTCATGATTGCCAAAACCAGCTTCTTCAGCTCTGTAATGGGGTAAATATGCTGCATCCGTAGGGAAACAATGCTAGGATTAAGCTGGTCCTCTACAAAATTACTCAGCTGCCTGGCTTTATTATAGACATCTGCAAAAGAGTACAGCTGGGCTTGCTGAAGGGACTTCAGGCTGCTACTGGGCTCCTTTAATAGAATAAACATTGCTTAAATGAAGATGTGCACACAAATAAGTAAAAAATGAGCTCTGTCTCTTCCCTACTGTAATCCCATGGTATGGTGAGTGCATCACTGATTATTATGACCTGATGCAGACAAAAGAGAGAGTGATGATCCATAAAAGAATAAAATGAAGATAAACATCAGTAGCAGGCTCAGGACCAATGTTCTGCACCCCAGGCAGGACCTCCATCTCGTTAATGTGTGGGCAAGGCTTTACTGGAGCCAATATGCTACCTGGGAAATGTGCTGCATTGTCAAGATTTTTCTCCTGTTTCAAACTAAAGGCAGTGGGAACCAGTGGATGGATGTCTGTGTAGCTGAAAATGTAAAAGTAACACATGTGAAACTGGAAAATTGCATTTCTCTTTAGTAAAAGACAGGCTTGTAGTGGCACAGCAGAGTGTGGAAAAAACCCAAAATGGTTGTATGAGGTATAGACTGTCTCAGGAAGCTAATTTAATCTTAATATGAGGCATAGACATCTGTCAAGCCAGTAAAATCGGAAACCGACACAAACTCTAAAATATCCACTGTAGGGTGAACAGCTGGCTTATGTGACATTGCTCCAAACACGCAAAATGAAAAGCAAAAGGTAACCAGATAAATGAAAAGGATGGATTAGCAACAAGGAAAATTCTTAATTCCTGACACAGCTGAGGAAAGCATAAGCTTGGGACAAATGAGATAAAATGGAAAATAAAATTCTCTGGGATGTAAGGCATTTCATTAACACCAAGAGTATTTCTCCTCCAGTGGAAATATTAAGGCAAGCCTCAGACAAAAGTACTTTTTTTTAAAAATGGGTTCTATGATGAGATTCAGAATGGTTCTGTAAAATCTCCATTAAATAAAACACGTAAAATATCCTGAAGCATTTTTAATATAGTCAAGTGAAAAAACAGACAAAATATTGAATAGAATAGGGTTGCTCAGGAACCAAATCCAAGGAGTGTATTAAAAAAACACTAATTTGGAGCTCCACATGTCTAATTTACTAAATTTCCATCCCATGCTGATTATGTTTGCTTCCATGCATTCGTATGAGCTGAGATTTTCCTATTTCACAGTCTTTCAGTGAAAACAGAATATTTGGTTCCATGCTTTAAACGGGCCATGAAATTTCTTTCATTTGTTTTACATTTTACTTCTAAATAAGTTATGGAGCAGACATACAAACAAGTCCAGTTACCAGGACATACTATTCATTAAAAACCAGTGTTTGATTTCTACTAATTTTCTTCAAAAGACAAGGCTCGAAACAAAAAGCTAATAAACTCTGCTCAGTGTTTAAAATTGTGAATTCAGGGGACATGCAAGCTGTATGGCACATCATCATTTGTTTTCACCCTGACATTATGCTAACCCTTCATTCTTGCACAGGTTCTTAATTTGTTTACCTTTTCGCATTGCCTCCTACTCTTTCCGTCACAGGTTTGTGTGCATAAAGCCTTGCCTGTTTATTCCAGTTACTTCAGTTAAGCTCATAATAGGTATTGCTTTGCCCCATGGCTAAATATATATGGCATTTCATAAATTTTGAGTGGTTTATTTTCTATTCTTAATAACCTTCTCTTAAGATATGGTTCCACGTGTAATAGTTATATTCATCAGCAGAAATTCATGTTGGTAGTTTAGGTAGCCGTTATAGTACTACTGTAAAGCAATAATTCTGTGAGTTGCAGAAGAATGTAAGTCCTTGCTTCTGTCACTGCTCTTTAAAGATTTTATGACAGCATATTCACTTGGACATCTGTGCTTGAATGTCACCCTATAGCATTGCTACCCTGAGCTCCTAAAAACCCAAGGAGCATTGGCACACAAACTGAGGTCAGTAGTTTTCTACATTGCAGTTTATGAAATGATAGCTAAATTAAAAGCAAATCTTTTCTCAGTAGACCTAAAATCTCTCTACTGGAGTCTGCATCTCCTCTAGGAACATTTTGTGGGTCTGTAACTCAAAAATTTCTGAAGACAAAACAAAAATGCATATAATATCCCACTGGGGAAAATCTTTGTTAAAACTAAATTAAGATTGAAAGTACATCTTAATAATTAATAAGTGAAAGAATATGACAGATATGTTGTAATTATGTGAAAGGTAGCATCAGAAAGCCCCAGATCTCAAAAGTAAAATGAATCTTAAATGCACAGTTGTTACTAACTCTGACATGGATGAACATCATGATGGGGAAAATGTTTCTAAACTCCATTGGTTTGTTTAATTCTTTTAATCTATTTCATGACTATCTACAACAGATGTAATTAATTGATTGAAGATATTATACGTTGTCATTACATGGAAGATTTATGCAACTTGGATGCTTTATCAAGCATTGATATAATGATTTTCTTCCTTGCATAAATTCTATCCTTAGATTTACATTTTGCCTAGAAATGTATCCAGCAGTAACTTGTAACAGAATACAGGCAATGAAGGGTGGTGTCCAGTAACAGGAACAGAGGCAATGGGAGCAAACTGAAACACGGGAGGTTCCCTATGAACATCAGGAAACTTTTTTTTACGGTGAGAGTGAGAGAGCACTGGCACAGGTTGCCCAGAGAGGTTCTGGAAGTCTCCATCCTTGGAAATACTCAAAAGTGAGCTGGACATGGTCCTGGGTACCTGGCTCCAGGTGGCCCTGCTTGAGCAAGGGAGTTGGACCAGATGACCTCCAGAGGTCCTTTCCAACCTCAATCAGTCTGTGAATCTGTGATTCTGTGAAATCACACACAAAATAACAATTCCTTGGATGTATAAAAATTATAAGAAAGTACTTAATGATTTTTTGTAAGTCAGTATTCAATTCTGGTGATATTAACTCAGAAACAACAGTCACTGAAATTAAAAATAGGGGGAAAATAATAACAGTAATGTAGAAATTCTGAATACAAGGGTCAAAAAGATTCTACTATTTAATCTAGAGAAAGAAGATACAGAAGAAAGCAATAAAGGGGCTGTTATTTATATTTTCATATACTACAAGACCAGAGTTGTCAGGCACCTATTTACATGCTGTAGTGGACGTTGTTCCCTCAAATATAAATTCAGGTTTAGGACATCTGGTGCAACTGTTGTAGCCTAAAGTGAACTAAACAACTTCAAGTAAACATCTTCAATAACTGCAAAAGCCATGATTGATGGTTAGGTGGATGCTAAGAAAAAGCAGTTAGATACTATACATATATATGTATAATATGTAGGTATGTATGTATTTTTATATGTGTAACGTGTGTATAATATATAGCCACTATCACATATATATGCTCCCTTACTGTGACTATGTAAATTGAATTTCCAGGGATCCTAGGAAATCTGAGAACCTTCAAATAAGAAAGTATATAGGCCAAAGAATATCATAAGGTTATCTTGAAACAGAAAAAAACATGGCTAAAATACAATGTCTTCAAATAATATACATCTCAATACTCATCTCAAAAAAGCATACTCTGATGGATGGTCCACAGACAACCAGGTTATCTGAGAAAACAGAGTACACAAGGTGAACAAATCATGTAAGAAAATATACATTCATGGATAATCTTCAGAATGTGTTATCAAATTACAGAAAACTCAGGAAACACTAATTAATGTGGTATCAGAGTCACATAACAACTACCTGAGGAATTATCAATGATGACCACACATCAACAGGTGATGATGTTTCTAGATTGGGTACAAGACAGCAACAAACCCAAATGAACTGTGCAGATGCTCCTTTCCTTCAGATCGCTCTGATATCATGTACCACACTGCTACTTATGTAAATATTGTCTTATAAGATCAAAAGGAATTGTATCTTAGTGTTTGATCTAAAGTGGTGTTGTTTACATCGGATTGTTCTGATTACCTGCTCTTGCACTCTTAACAAAATAAAATTTCCTGAGCATCTATGGTATAGATAGCTCTTTTGAGGTGCAAACATTTGAAACTGTTGAATAAATTTATTTCTTCATTTAAAGTGTACCTGTATGTTTTGACCTTTAACAGATTGATGCTTAGATCTTGAATTAAAAACATAAAGGGCAAAATTCTCTCAGCTCAATACAGTGGACACTGACAAGAGCAATTTCTTTTTTTTATTTCTGTGCACCAGAATACGACTCAGCCTCACCATTGAGATCCACTTCCATTTTCAAAGAGAAAAATGGTGTCTTTAACTAAAAAATTATATGTAGAATAATAACACAGATATTGGTAACTTGGGCTCCTAGTTTACCTTCAGAGTTTATTGTTAATATAAGTTTTCTAATCTGCCTTATGCAATCAGCATTAAGCCAGTGAGGTCAAGTTTATCTACGCTTCACCTTTGTCACTCTTCCCTGTCCTCTGTAGGGACTTGTGTCCAGTGGTGCATTAATGTAAAATGGGCAGGTAGCCCTGGGAGCCACACGCACGTCACTCTCATGTTTGTGCTGATGGGGTCATGCTCTTCTTCTGGCTTAACGAAGCTTTCTTTCCTGTAACATGGGACTTTCCATGGAGAGGCTGAAATGTCCTCACCCTGCCTTTTCACCTGGTGGTTATGGCACTTCATCAGAAGTGGAAAAATATGGATTCCAATTCCTGAAGCTTAGAGGTTATAAAATCCAAACTGACGACTAGTGCATGTTGCCGCAGCCTCTAGAGCACAGTAATTATAGGCAAGGAGTAAAAAGAATTAAGATGAGCCCATTTGCTAGTCTCTCCCACAAGAGACTCGTATGCTCCTCATATTTGCAGTACTGCAGTTTCGCTCTGACTCCCAGGCCTTATTTACCAGATTAACGGAGCCAGAAAAAAAGCTGCAGAAGGGCTCTGGAGATGTAAATGCGGCCGTAATGTGGCAGGGGAGGGGGAGGTGGAAAGGGCACAGAAGACTTCCACCAGGAGAAGTGTTCCACTCCCACCCACCAAAAAGGCAGCCTCCTGCTATGTGCCCAGCGGGAGAACTGGGGAGGGAAGGAAAGAGAGGAAAGCAAGCTCAGCAACCTTCTCCCTCCCACTCCATTAATATCAGGATATTTTTGTGACCACAGCTGTGTTACTATACTTGCTTTTTCTTGTGTTGAGTCTAGGGAGAAGCACATCTCCTGGGATATGGGAAATTTGTCAAGTACAATTGGCAGGGGCATCAAAAACTAAAGTGTCCTGATTTGGAAAAACACAACACTTAATCTACTCCGTTTTGGGAAAGAAGTTTAAATAAAATGTCACGTATCTAATTTTCAGTAAGAGTCCACAGACTAGACCTCAGTTCTGAACCTTACTGCTTTATACAAATTTATCTTTGCAATTAAAGAGGAAGGACATCTTCCAATGGCCACCTTTATGCCTTCCTTATCTTCACTATCAGTTTCACTCACTCAGAAAGTCCATACTAAGTTTTAAGTACTATATAAGTACTATGTAAAGATTTGTATAACAGTATTTGCAGCAGTAAGTATAAAAAACCATCTGTGGAAAAGTATATTCCTGTTTTACAGTACCAGGAAGTATATATCATTATAAGCTGTGGGTTCTAGGTCTGTTGTCCTAAATATGAATTGCCATCATATGTGATACAAATAATATCCCAGTAATTGAAGAATACAATTTACTAAGGTGAGAAATAAATTAATAATGATTGTATGTATAATTCAATATTTAAAGCATCATCCACATGTGCAGGTATAAACACAGGTTATATGCTCGTTAATGTAAGTAGCACTGACAGATGTCCTTAGTACACAGACTGATGCTATTAGTTCGCTAAATTAAGGAATACACGGTTGTTTTCTTTCACTAAGTACCTTCATGCCCCTGTCACCACAGTCCCTTCATAAATCTTCCTTGGACTATTTATAAAGTTCCAGCTTTTAAATTATGCCATACATATAACAGTACTTTTCATACAGTTGTCAAGACTGTAGGCACTCAGAGAAATGAGTAATCTTCAAGGAAAGCTCCCCGCAAAGCTTAACCATTCAAACCACTGATTAGAAGATTTTATATTTGCAGAAAAAACACAGAAAATAGAGTGGAATGAGGATTATAATGCATAGAAATGAACACAAATACAAGTATCCAGATTATGTCATGCATATATATTCATAGATGTATATATATAAATATGTATATTTATACATACATTCTGTATATATAGCTGTTACTCTAGAGGCTAAATTAATGGTTTTAGTGATTAATGAACTGTTATTATTGACCATTCTCATATTTAACTGTACAGAACCCTTTTAACAGCAAAAAAGAAAATCTGTGAAAGAGCATGAAAACCATTACTACATTGAAACAGCCACAATGCAAAAGGAATCTCTTGTCTTCTGTATGATAACATCCTTTGTCTTCCATTGAACCAACCTTCAGTTCATGCTTGACCCATTTTTGGCAGAATTTCACATCACGGGATATTTAAAGCGGCTACAGCCCTGAAAGGCATTTTAACTGCAAAATCTGTATCATGAGATATTTCTACAGTACTATAAAAATAAGGGAGAATTTATATAAACAGCATGAAGACTAATGCTTGTCATTTTTCTACAGGACTCTTACCCTATAGAATTTGGCATCTTTCTTGTATTTTGACAAGCATACCGGTTCTGTCAGAGCAAGGAATAGGTTTGCTGCAACAGCTAGGACCACTTTTATACATGTAAACATCCTTGGAAAAGCATAGTGAAGATCAATTCATTGCACCGAAGTGCTGCTGAGAGCTTAAAAATATCTTATTATGCTCTTGTCAAGGTCAATCTTTTGTTATCTTAAACTGAACGTAAGTTTTGTGTCAAAGCTGTGTACTTCCGAACGTTTTCCAGCGTCTGCTTTACACAAATGCTTTGCCAAGTGCAAGCAACTTGTCAAACAAAGAGCACCATGCCGGAATAAGCGGGCCTTTCATTTTCTGCCCAGTTGTACTGTATCTGCGTTCTGCTTACCAGTCTACAGTTCAGCCAGCTTCCCTTTTAAGTTACATTCTAAAGCAAATGGGTTCAATTCCAGGTTTTATTTTGAGAATGTTTTAAGATGAGATGTTGTTACTTTCAGCTTGAATTTTTTTTTTTTTTTACATATTAAAAACAAGAGCAGGCACTGGAGCATTTAATCGTCTGTCCTCTATTTACAAATCTTTCAACTTGCATTATTGCTTTCTGAAAGAGAAATAGAAAACATGGACTCTTGATACTAACATTTCACATCACTATTAGCTTGATGTTAACAGAGCTTTTCTTTACTCAATTTCTCTTTTTAACTGGATTACTCCTGGCTGAGTAACTAAAGTAAAAATGCCTTTGAAGTGTGAATATAATATTGCTTCACATTAGTTAAATTTTTTAAATATCATAAAGTGACTCAAAAAAATTAATCCTGTAATATGTTCACTTCTCTGATCTTTTAATGTGAGAAGTTGATGTGTTTAATCCCTGTGAACCATCCTGAGCAATTATCCAAAGCTTTGCTTGTACTTTTTGCAAATCATAAAAATAGAGCTCGTGTAAACATGGAACAGCTTCTGATTTTGCTTAGTAATTGGTCATGATATCAACGAGAAGCACTTAAGAAGTAGGTCATCTCCTCCACCCCCAACCTATATTTGAAAGCAAAGAAAAAAATTGCTGGTTTATAAATGATATATATTTAAAACCATGTTTGTAGCTTCTGTTTTCCAAACTGAGGTGTGAATTGACAAGATTTTAATTCAAATGAATGACTAATCAATCAATTAGCCTTCCTTACAGCTGCCAGTAATATGAAGTATGTTTTAATATTTAAGTAAACAAAGTTATGTAAACACACCAAGTTAAATACTGAGACCAGAATAGTTATGACTGAATGATATTTGTAAGTTTTCAGTCTGGAGGGAAAAATATTGAGAACCGTATATATATTATATTGTATTGTATTGTATTGCATTGTATCGTATTATATTATATTATATATTTATTATATATGTTTCTCAATAATATATATCATTTTTATATATAATAATATGATCTTTAATATATATAATATAAAACTACACTTTTCTCAGGTATAGTATGTGGCACAATTCTTCAGTTTTATGAAGAATTTTGGGTATCTTGTTTTAAAATATCAGTTCCACCTCTCATAAAAGCTGCCATTTCTTCATGAAGAGTTTAGTCTAGGATTGTAAAATATGACTGTCTTTAAGATATTGCTCATAAACAGTTTTTCTAGGTCATGTCAGTGGCATTTTGGTACACATGGTGGTGATGGCTGAGCAAAGGCTTTTGGTCAGACACAGTCTAGACCTGAAGAAGTGTGTCTGCTATATAAGTTCCTTAGCCTGTCCTGCGCTATTGTCATTTGATACACCTGTATATATAATTTTTATATATAATAATATGATCTTTAATATATATAATATAAAACTACACTTTTCTCAGGTATAGTATGTGGCACAATTCTTCAGTTTTATGAAGAATTTTGGGTATCTTGTTTTAAAATATCAGTTCCACCTCTCATAAAAGCTGCCATTTCTTCATGAAGAGTTTAGTCTAGGATTGTAAAATATGACTGTCTTTAAGATATTGCTCATAAACAGTTTTTCTAGGTCATGTCAGTGGCATTTTGGTACACATGGTGGTGATGGCTGAGCAAAGGCTTTTGGTCAGACACAGTCTAGACCTGAAGAAGTGTGTCTGCTATATAAGTTCCTTAGCCTGTCCTGCGCTATTGTCATTTGATACACCTGCTTCATTTGCCCAAAATGTGAAATCCTGCAAGTCCTGGGAGAAAAAAACCCCCATCCCTGAACTTCCTAGTGTGAACTCTAAGATCTCTTAATTTTTGTCTGGTGATTAGAAGAAAATTATACTTAAAAGGGTGAAACTAATGGTATCATCTTTCTTTAGAAATTTAAAAATACATATCATAGAGACAGCAAGCAAGAGTTACCCAATCACTTAAAACAAATGCTGACAATACTTTGTGTCTGTCCTGTGCCCTGATAGAAATACTACAGATGCAGAATGAAATGCAAAATAAATAATGACTACATCTTAGTTTCAGAACTTTGAGTAAGAGTTGAACTTTGGATGGAATTTCTTCCCATTCAACTTTAATGGGCTCTTAAGTTTCTGCATAACGTGCTAAAATAGGATTCATATTCCCTAATGATAACCACCAGAAAGAACAGTTATAATTTTAAAAAAATGTGGTATAACTAAGTTTTCTAGTCTCCTACATAGTAAATGCAGAGGAATAGGCACTTCTGAAGGATAATTCATCCCATCCTAAGATATGAAAGACATATTGATCTATGGAGCTGTTTTTCTGCTTCACTGCAAAATTTTTTTTCTATTTCTTAAACTACTGGAAAAATAATTGGAATCAGTTTGGGCTTGATGAAGCACAAACAGCCTAGACAGTGTTTTGAAATTCTGTTTTAATAATAATAGACATATTATTTGTATTATATGCAATGAAATTTCAAATCACCTTGAGAGACCCATTGGCGGTGGCTTTGAGGCTATAGCACAGAAACTTATTCTTGAAATGTCTGCATTTTGTTGTATGTCACATTGTCGTACAACATGAAAGCTTCATCATAGTAATGAAGAAGGTCCAATGGAGAATGTATTTAGCTAATTATAATTCAGGAATGTAATTGCCTATGGGTACATGGGGTTAAAGCGGAAGAGTCAGTAATGTAAATAGTCTTCTGGTGACAGGATGGTTTAGCTAATGTTAAATGACAGAAAATTCAGCTCCTTAAGCATAAGTTCTAAAACTTTAGAAATTGCAGCATTAGTAACTTCAAAAGAATACTTCTAATGTAAGTCCTGTCCCCACAGTACTTAAAAGAATACAGCAGGAACCTTGTCAGTGGTGTGGATAGATATATTGTGTACCTATACGTGTATGGATTTACCTCACATTCATCTTTCAAGACCAGCCATTGTTTTTTGTGAGCCTTAGATTGCAGTTTATGGATCCCATGAATTCTTATTGGGCTATATTTGTCTACACACAAAATAAAACTTTTTCCATAACTTATGACAAGAAACTAAAAATCCGACATTTTCCTCCTGAAAAACTTCTGATGTTACAATAAAAATGACAGCAGTGATAACTATTGATTTTAAGGCTATATGATTTAAAAATCCCAGAAACTGGACAAAAATGAAAACCATAACTAGTAGCTTCTGAGATAGCTGTTACTTCATTTCAGTTCAGTCTGATTCCTATGCATCGTGGAATTGCCTTACCATGCCTGCAGGAACAAAGGAAAGGACCATTCCAACACAGCTGAAATGAATACTGATGAAAATTATAAAAGCTCTCTCTTTAAAGATCTGAAGCAATTTACATGTAAGTTCAGTAGTGACTGAAAATTTCAGGTAAAGATTTAGCTTTAATTAACACTGATGAAATAGTCAGGACCTTATTAATATGTCAGGGGAATATTATCTGGAAGGGTAATATAGCTATCTAGAAGTCACGAGCAGATAAAACCTTATTATAATTAACCAGTTCCAGCCATTCTTTCTTTATATTAATGTGCTGGGTTTGGCTGGGATAGAGTTAATTTTCTTCATGGTAGCTAGCATGGGGCTATGTTTCGGATTTGTGCTGAGAACAGCATTGATAACACAGTGAAGTTTTTGTTACTGCTGAGCAGGGCTTACACGGAGTCAAGGCCTTTTCTGTTTCCACCTCCCCACCGACGAGCAGGCTGGGGGTGCACAAGAAGCTGGGAGGGGGCACAGCTGGGACAGCTGACCCCAACTGGCCAAAGGGATATCCCACACCATATGACATCAAGCTCAGTATATAACCTGGGGGAAGAAGAAGAAAGGAGGGGGACGTTCGGAGTGATGGCGTTTGATTTTCCAAGTAACCATTACATGTGATGGAGCCCTGTTTTCCTGGAGAAGGCTGAACACCCAGGCGGTCCCACTGCTGATGGGAAGCAGTGAATGAATTCCTTGTTTTGCGTTGCTTGCAAACACGGCTTTTGCTTTACTTGTTAAACTGTCTTTATCTCAACCCGAGAGTTTTCTCACTTTTACCCTTCTGATTCTCTTCCCCATCCCTCCAGGGGGGAGTGAGTGAGCGGCTGGGTGGTGCTTAGTTGCTTAGGGGTTAAACCACGACAACCCAACAATACTTCAATAAGTAATGACACAGTTGACAGAGTAATATGGAGCTGCATTGCTGGCACAATCTTATTAATACTTTTCTATTTTACTTCTAAAACAACATAGTTATTCATTTTTATTGAGCCAGGTACATGCAATTTGTATATTATACATGGAATATGCATGTAAGGGCTGTACAAGTTGACATGTGATATTAGTTTAATTATTTATTTTACATTCATAACATGTTCAGTAAAATAAAGGAAATATTATTCTGAAAAAGGAATCCTGCATGGAAATGAAATCATTAAATACTTGATGAGTTGGGAAATGATTTTTTTGTCTAGTGCCCAAATTGGTGGAGGCATAGTAGGGTTATTTATTATTCTCAGAATTTCAGGTAGACCCTGGATAGCTTCTAGTAGAGGTTCTGGGAAATTAAGGAAGTGTGAAGTTTCACAGTGCCACTAAGCAGTGGAAAACCTAAGGATGTGACAGGTAAGGTAGTAAGTACCTCAGCCTTGTCCCATGTCAAAGACTTAAAGATTGAGGGGAATCCTGTCAGTATGTTGAAGATAATTGGTCCCCAGAGACAGATATTGCAATCCTCTTTAAAAATGGTCCAATTTTCTGATCGTACTGTACTTAAATGAAAAATCCCTATTACATTAATTTAAGAAAATTACAGACTGCTGTGTAAAATCCATCCCTTGTCTATCTTCAGTGACATATATTAAATTTATTTCAGAAATATTTTACATGCCTATTTTGATTTGGATTATTTTATTTATGGCTTAGAAGATGTTCAGGTAAAATGAAATCTGTTTAAGATCATTTATTTAATGTCTTTTTCCATGCCTGGAATAATCTTTTTGGTCATAGAGAATTATGTTGCTTTTTGTTATGTTACACACCAACACATAAACCACTTAATTTCCTATTATAAGGTGTTTCCAAATTTTTTTAAGTCATATATTATCTCTATTTTTAGACATTATGTAAAGCAGAAGAGTAAATCTATAAAGCAGATGTCTGCAAGCATGTACAAGTACCAACAAGGCCTTAATTTATTGACAAAGACACATATGCCATGCACACCGGAAGATATATTGCACATTTATTTCTGAAGTATATACTAATGCACACACTATTGACATGAAAAGAAACCTTGTATTAATAAAAGGGTTAAAATAGACTTTTAACTCAATATGTATGGAGGCTAAATTTACCATCATTAGTAAAAAGAATTACAAATGTACATGTCTCTATATGCTCCTGAGCTTGCATCCTGCCTATGATTTACATCATCTCTCCTTCCTAAGTCTGAAGGCACACCAAGCTTGTATGCATGCACACCTAATATATGCACAGGGCATGTATGCATGCATATGTATATGATACACATGTAAATGAAGTTGTAGACCATGGGTTTTTAATATTTACACATAGTAAATATGTGGACTATCTTTTAAAGCAAAATTCAAATGAACCACTGCAGTATCTAAATGTCCACTACTGTCTAAACTTAGAAATCCCACTTCAAGTTACAGGGTAGGACTACACCAGTTTTGAAGTTTCTGGGAGGCTACTCTAAACTGTACATTGCGTCAGTGAAGGGACCCACAGATGCCTGCCATGGAATGGGAAAGTTGTCTTTGAAAATAATTAACCCTTCCAATGAGGACCAGAAAATTAAAAGACCCCTGTCACACTGTTCTCATCATCACTGTTCCCATCAGCTGCTCTCCATGCTGATCCCTTGCAGCCTCCCAAGGGGTTTTATGTCCTGTCAAGAGCTTGAGTTTGTAGGGTTTTTCCAGAAGATATATTTGTTCCTTACGTGAATGATTCCTGGAATTCTGATACATGAGATGATTGGGAAAATACATGTAATATTATAATGGAAAGCTTTTTTCATGTTCTATAAAATATGGATAAAATATTTCATGACTACTGTTATCTTTTCCAAGAAAATTTCTGCAAAGGTACAAACTAATTTTCTTTTGAAAAATCTCTTCCTAAATTTTCTACATCTTAACCTTCACAAAATTTATGCAGCAAGATACATATTCAGCTAAAAATATGTCCAAGATAAGCCTTCAGGTTTATCTGAATTCAGTGAAATTGCATATGAATTTTATTGACAGGATAGTAATACTGGTTGTGCTGTAAAGCTACTAAGGAAGCAGAACATTTATTGACAATTTATTTTGTGAGCTTCTGATGGAGTGTGAAGGATGAGTATTTCCAGCCTGATGACAAAACCTCTATGTCTGGTGCCGAAAAGTAAATAGAATAAAAGAATATAGGAGTTTTGGTTCCAAATATGTATTCAGGTACATCAAGATTTACTGTCTAAGGTGTGAGGAGGAGGTAGCCTCATCTATTTGTCAGCAGTTATGTTTATATCATTCTACATCTCTTCCAATCCTTACTGCTCTGCCTCATCATCATTTTTCAGTGTAATGTACACAGTGCATGTTGCTTTAGCTGTAATGATATGCATAAAGAAATACAGTCCTCTGCTTCCATCACAGCTACAATTCCACTTATATTAAAATTAGTATCTTGGCATAGTTTATTGCCTTTTCTGAACCATTATACTAATACGTAAAGGCTTTATTAATGTGACTACATTATTAAACATACAAAAGTAAATGTAAATTTCCAGTAGTTAAATGGTACAACATCACTATGTTCCGACAAAGACAAACCTCAGGAATTGTTCTGGATTAGTGTCTGATTTTGAACGGAGGAGGAGGAGGGAAGGTGGTAGGAGACAGGAATGCTTCTTGGTTCTAGCACTAGTAAAAAGAGAGGCCATGTGGACAAGTTGTGTGGCACAGCTCGTATCAATACGGCCAAATTTGTGGGTTTTCCCCCAAATGGGTTAGATTCCTCCACACTGCCCATTAGTCTGAGCTACCACCCAAACCATGCCCAGGCCTTGCCAGCAGGGTTGGCAGCAGCCTGGGCAGAGCCAGGCTCAGCAGTGCTAAACAGTGCGGGTGACAACAGGACAGGACTGTGCCACAGTCCGACCTCGGTCACTAATATGTGTGTAAGTTACTACTATAGAAGGGCCGATATTTACAAAAAATTAATAAAAATTGCTTTTGTGTAAGTAAAATAACTTTAAAAATCATATAGTCTACCCTTGTGTGAAGTTTTTTTAAATCAATAGAACCTAAATCAAAAGGATTTAGGGGAGATTCACATTGTTTTATTTTGACTATCTAGCTTAGGGGTCAAAATTATGTGCTTAGAATTCGGCAGTATAATTTGTTTAAAGTGTCTGAGCAGGGGATTGCATTGATTTGAACTAAGTCTATTTAAAAACAAACCAGCACAATGACCTTGTGCATGGGTCATCTTAGACTTAAATTCCTGTATAAAGGACCAACCTATTTCTTCATTCCGAGCACACACCAGTTTCCTTGCACATCAAAAGAAGCAAGAGTGATTGGAATCTGACATGTTGCTATTACTACACATGCTTTCAGAAATGTGGTACCAGCTGCAGCTGAAAAAAATATTGTCCTGTCCTCTTCATTGTACACCTAAGGACAAACCAGATTCAGCACATGCCCTCAAATTTTTATTTTAATTTTCTTTTCACAGTGTAGTTCATCTGAAATCATGTCTTTGGGAGTCCCTCAGGCTGCAGGTTATTTTTCTTTCTCTTAAGGCTGATATTTTAGCTCTGTGATGCACTGCACCCTGTTATGTCCTTGCACAAACAGACCAGTGTGAACAGGCAGAATTATCAAGGCAATGACTAGTGAACCTGGGAAGTTGAAATACAAACCCAATGCAGATATCATCCTCATTTCCTGAGGATGTAAACAGAAGAGATTGCAAGAAGGAATAAGAGTTTCATAAACTAAAATTGCTTTCTTTCTTAGATTACTTTACTCATTTCTTTAATCATTTAATCTATTGCTTTAATCAAAATTTCTCCTCTTAAATAGCAAGAAAACAACTTTTGTTGAATTGCCTACTTAGCAGCAGTGATAATAGGTTAAACAAGCATTGATTGTCTTCCCTTAATGATAAATTATTGCATACATGCTAGGTTTTGCAATGCTTTTTCTCAAGTCTCATTCAGTCCTAATGTTATAAAAGTCTACATCTGTTCAAGCTTAAATGAAAATTGTACCAAATATATCAAATTATTTACAGAATGACACAATGATTTACTGAAAATAATACCTTGTTCTATGTGTTTGACATGCATCCCTTCATGTACACTGATTATCCATACTTCTATGGATATTATAAAATGTAGACAGCCATGCTGCAATTAAGCACTGCACCGAAAAAGAAATCACCATATCTAGTTTAGAAAAAAAAATACTGCCTCTACGTCAGATGAAATACATCTGAAAGTGTTCTTACTGCCTCCTGAATCTTTCTCTTCCACATACACATAGAAACACTCTCACGTCCCAAGATGAACAGAGAGATTTTATACAACAACCAGTAGAGCTTTGAGACACATTCCTGAAAGCACCAAAGTAAATAAGGCCTAAAGACAAAGGTTTGTATTCTGCAACAGTTTTAAGATATTGCTGACCCTTCCCACCTGCTATGGCTGCTTCAGGATGCTGCTCCCTCAGGGACCCCAGCACAACCATTTGTGGGGCTGGGCTCTCAACCAAGTCAGGCTCAATTTTAAATCCAAACCAGCTGACTTATAAACTTTATAACTTATAAAAAGAACAATTCTAATTTTCCTTGGTTGTATTTTGGCTTTGGAAATGAGTGCTTGAAAAGCAGGGGGAGGAATGAAACCTATTTAAAACAGCACTGTCACTGAAAAATTGCATGTGGAACTACATTAAAGTCCTCAGTTAAGAGACAAAGTGCGCAGCTAAGGGCCAACTCTTAAAGACATTTGGGCAGCTAGAGGCAAAACTTTTCAAAGTGCCACTAGGTATTTATGGACATTTTCAGGTTATTAAGTACCTTTACAAAATCTGTCTCAATGTGGTAACAGAAGTGAATGACATTTAAGCTCCCCACTCAAGAATTTTTGAAAATTTTAGTCTTGGTGTAACCTATGAGTAGTCAGATATCTCCTGTCCATTTCAGATGGTTTTAGATCAAGGCTGCATTTCTTGACAGAACTTTATTTTGATGGCTACTTTGAAGTCCAGCCCTCATATTATGGGGTTAGTCTTTGTCCCATAGAAATGGGAAGATCTTAGACTTGTACTGTAAATTTGTCCTCGTTAAAACTATGGCATAAGCACTAAATACCCATAGTGTCCAGATGCCCTCATGAAAAAAAATTTACCAATATAAAGATACATCATTGTTTCTGCAATAAAGCTCTTCTTTCAAAGTGTTATTTTCAATAAGCTTGAGATACACTTGCACACTAATCCTTCAAATGTGGATGTAGTTACTGATGCACAAATTAAAATAGTTATTGGCACTGGATATAGCAAATGTAGTATATCTAGAATTTAAGGAAAACACACATCAGGTAATCTGATAGTACATTAATCAGTTTGAAATTTACTCAGGAAATCTAGTATTTTAGCATGATCAGCAGTGGGAAGAAACCCACAAGATCTGCTGGGCTTTTTATGTTAGACAAGATGATGAAGCTGTACTTGAACCTGGAGAGGAGAAAGTGTGGTTGTCATCCCCGCCTTGCAGGATACACTGGATAGCAGGCTGAGCCTCCTATACCTACATTTAGGCCATTTCCTTCATACTGTGAATGTTTCTGGGAGGGCAGCTTTTCAGGAATACCTGCCTCACAGGTCCTCATTACATGTCCCCCATGGCCCCGCTGGCATTCACATAGTGTCCAGCTTGCCAAGATACTGCTGGGCTGGTGACTCCAGCCAGCATCCTCCATCAGCTGCTATGTCATTTTGGAGGATGTCAGCCCCCAGATCACCAACTACAGACATGCACAACATCCTCACATCTCTGTGATGAGTGGGGACTGTCTCCAGCTTCCCTGCCATCTCTCCGAGCCTGTGGTGCAGCCCAGTGTGGGTTGTGTGATGCCAGCCCCTGGGATCAGACCAAAGCAGGCATGATCTATAGTGTCAAGAGCACCCATGACAGGACCCAGTGAAGTGTCCGTGTTCTAGTCTGCTCTTCATGGGTAGGCATAGATCCTGGAGCACTGGAGATCCCAGCAGCCTTCCAGAAGGCACAGCACAGACAAAGCTGCTTGGAGCGTGATGACTCAGTTCAGCACTGGGTTTAGAGGAAAAAGCCTGGCACCATTACAGCCATAAGATATGGCCTACCTTCTGTGGAGGAATACAGTTTTGTGTGAATTAAAGCATATTATCAGATGGGTGACGTAAGTAATTGAACTACATGAAAAAGGAATTGTACTGTTTAGTCAGAAAAATATTCTGGCTCCTATATTTAGACAAGAATGTTTAATCATGAAATGTATTTCTGTGTGGTTGTCCATTACTGATGTCAAAAATAAACATCTGAAGAAGTTGAACAACAACTTCTTTTATTTGACAACTTTGATTTACTTACTTTCTCTGCTTAAAAAAATAACAAATTCATCAGCATCTATATATACATTCTGTATTAGTTATCCAGTGCCACTACTTTGGAAGCTACTTCTGTTCATTGTGATACAATAAACAGAACAAATTATGTGTTTTACTTTATGCAGTTCTATTCTAAAATCATCTTCATAATCTTCTATAAGTCTGTGCTTCAAATGATTCCTGAATTTATGAAGTTTATGAGCTCGGAGCACTTTGAGAACTCTTAATCCACATATTTGTCTACATATTAATTTCAAACGTTGTGAGGGTCCAGATACAGTTCTTGAAATCTTAACTTCTAGGCTCTGAGACGTTTAAAGAAAAAATTCTGTTGACTCTGCTGACTAGAGAAATTCTGACTTCACAGAATTTGCGGAATATACAAGAGCACAGGGAATAAAAAGATTGTTTTTACAAACAATTATTTTTGAATCTTAGAATGTACCTTGTGCTAGTGTGTGGATGAATATTCTTTCCTCCAGCTTCACTATTTGGTTTAGCACATGACCTGCAACACACTAATTATACATGTCAGTATATAATACATGTACAAACTCCTTTACACGTCTGGCTTAGAACATTCAGTCACATGCAGATATAAAGAATTTCCACAATTGCCCCCAAAAGCTATTTTGTCTCATTTGGGCAAAATGACAGAAAAGTTTTTCAATGGCATTTTTCTGTCTTTCTATTTTTGTATTAAAATTGCTTGTACAACATTGTTTTATATTTATCCTTGTTCCTATGTCATATAATTTCCAAATAAATTCCTTTGTGGTTAGGAATAGCACTGCAGTCATCATTTAAGAGCCAACAATGTAGGTTTCCACATCACAACATTTGTTCTTAATGGGTTGCAGAAGCAATACAATACAATAAATTAATTATGAGAAGTTACTTTTGGGAGTAGGACTCAAAGTTTCCTAACTAACTCCATTAGCTGGAGCCAGCAATGTGACTTTGTAGTATTCAATCAATGCAGACTTCCTGTCATTCTGTTTCCTCTTTTCAGGCAGTATAATTGATAACCACTACAATTTGTAGTTTGATACACTCCTCCTTTATCTATTGTGTATTTTGAAGCTCCTTTGCAGTTCTTTTAAAGCCCAGAAGCAATTAAAAACAGAAACAACTAAAAGTACAGGTAGTTCTTTGAATATCCACATAAGTTTTCTTAGCATTTCAGACAGGGTAAGCTGAAAATCTTTCTTACCTATGGTGCTTTCTTCTCCCTTTTTCTTTGTGGAGGAGATGATTTGCATCTTTACAGTCTCACCTGCACCTGCTCGCCCAAGAGGGCTAAACTGCTTCATGGTGTTTGCCACTGTGTTTCTGTAGCTTTCATCCATGGCAAGTGCCTTGCTCCACAGAGATGGATTTTTCCATATTTCTTTTTACCTAGCAAGATCTGGAGTTTAATTTATCGATCACCAAATATTACCTTACTCTTCTACGCTTACAACTAAATACATTTCAGGTACCTTTTTCCTTCTTGAACAAGAGAGAATTCTGCCTTTTGCTGTCTAGCGGTAGGGATGTGTCTCACTTTGGTGGAGTTTACTGTGGTTGCATGGAACACCTCTACAGGCAACAGCATTTATTGCATTAAAAAAAAAAAAAAAAAAAAAAAAAAAAACCAAACCAAACAATTTAGGCAAACTATTCTTAAGGTTCTGCAGATCCTAAGACATGTTCCTTAAAATTGTCAGGTAGTTACCAGGTGACAGTGCATTTCTGTCTCTCTTGCAATAGAGAGAAACTAGATAGACACTTGGGCTGGAAACCTAACTTTTAGATGGCTGAAATTACATGCAGTCCTCTCTCCTGTCTGTTCAAAGATATAAATCCTAAGTGTACTGAAGCTAATGCACTTGCAGCTGTGAAAAGTACCTACGCAGCAAGGGATTAGAAGAAAAAAAAAGCCCAGGCAGTCACTCCACGAGGTTCAGCACAGACTCAGGAATCCATCTAAATGGGAAGCTTTGCAACACTACAGACTAAAATGACATTGGATCAAGTAATATTTTATATTTATGGATTCAGTGGACTTGATGTAGACTTTTGATTGTCAAAATAGATGCAACCAGAGAACAAGGGTTTGGATGTCTGTTTCTCAGAGTTCAATGGTCTTTTATTAATACTGCAAACTGCATTTCACACCATCCTAGTTTTGAACAGGTTTTCATTGTATGTAATCTCTTTTCTTTATTCAGAGGTTGACCCTTAGTAATTAACAGTAATTTTCTGCTAACTAGCACATCAACTTCATTAACTCAGCTGGAATTAATACAATCTCTCAGTTACTTCACCTGGACCTGTGTGCTAGCACAACAGTGACATTAGTTTCATTAACTGGATTTATTACATACCAAAAAGCGAAGGCAACATTTCCTTCATTTTACAATTATGCAAGCATAACAGAAGTTATTTTAAAGAGATTAATACTGAATATCTGTCACACAAAAGTGCAGTTCAATAGGTAATAGAAAACTGTGGAAAAGGTGAGTTGATTTTTAGGTTCCTGCAAGGCCTGCAAGGGGAAACGCATGAGGAATGAAGAAGACGAACAAAAATACCCATCGCAAATAATGTATTGATTACATCTAGAAATCTGAATTAGAAATTAGAAATGTTTCAAGTGAGAGTTACTAGTTTAGTTTTCTTGGAAACCAATACATAAGGAGTAATAGTGCACATGGATAAGACAAGTGTCAGAGCAAATTATCCAGTGATCCCTAGGTGGAAAGAAGGAGACACCCATGTCTTAGCCCTTACTGGGAGTGTTGGAGTCCCCATAGTTCAGACCTGTTCACTGCTTGTCACATTCACTGTTTGGCAGCTATTACATTAATCCAAAATTTACTTTTGTGTTTACATTCTATTTTGGTTCAACTACTGTATTTCTCACTGTCTTTCTTGATATTTTTCAAAAGATTCTAATTATATCCATGCATCTCTAGGTTGGGGTTTTTTTTCATCTCATGCCAATGTAGTGTTTATATTGTACTCTATTTTGGCAGCTATTTCATTCCAGCAGCTCTGATTCTTTCAAATGGTTCTGAAGCTGAATCTTCTGATCCTGCTGTCAGCTGGTGTATATGACCATGTTTCCACTGACTTTGATGGGTTATAGCAATTTTTGGCAGCTGACAGCAGCAGCTTTTCTATACTGAAAAATACTGTTGATTTATAAGAGAATCACAAATCCCCAGTGCTTACAAAATTGAGTTATCCGTCTGAAACTAATACACTGCTTACTAAAATAGTGTTATCATTGTAAATCTTTTTATCTATTCATAAACAAGTAAGGACAAATAAAATGGCTAACTATAAGGTGTAGTTTTTGTCTGCCTTTAATGGTGCTAAGAGTATTTTCAAAGTAAACAACTTTTTAGAGTGAATTGTTCTGTTTAACTTTTAACAACAGAATGTGATTAGAATTATTGTCTGGCATACTTAATAGCTTGATTTTTGCCTAATCTGTTGCAATGTACAATATATAATCAGCTGCACTGATAATAGTATCTTGGTGTATGTAAGATGAGAATCAGGCCTGAAAAAATCAGTCTATCAATTTCTTATTCTGACATCTTCTGTAACCCAGCATATTAAACATCACAAGGCAAGTCATGCATCAGATTGGATTGGTTTACTTAACTACAGCTGACCCCCTTTTTTTTTAAGGAAAATTTTAGTAGCCATGCTACTAACACAAAAAAAGAATCATTTAGAAAAACATGGCCGGAAAATAGTATCTAGTTTAAAAATAAAATGCATAATTTCAGCAATATTCTATGTCATATTTTTGAATGTGTATTGGGTTTGTGTGGCAAGGTTTAGGTAGTGGGGGGGCTAAAGGGGTGGCTTCTGTGAGAAGCTGCTGGAAGCTTCTCCTATGTCCGACAGAGCCAATGCCAGCCGGCTCCAGGATGGACCTGCTGCTGGCTAAGGCTGAGCTCATCTGCGGCAGCAGTAGCACCTCTGGGATAACACATTTAAGAAGGGGAAAAACTGCGAGGCAATGGCAGCTGGAGAGAGGAGTGAGAATATGTGAGAGGAACAGCCCTGCAGGCGGATGGACCTGCTGCTGGCTAAGGCTGAGCTCATCTGCGGCAGCAGTAGCACCTCTGGGATAACACATTTAAGAAGGGGAAAAACTGCGAGGCAATGGCAGCTGGAGAGAGGAGTGAGAATATGTGAGAGGAACAGCCCTGCAGGCACCAAGGTCAGTGAAGGAGGGGGAGGAGGTGCTGCAGGCGCAGGAGCAGAGATCCCCCCGCAGCCCATGGTCAAGACCATGGTGAGGCAGGCTGTCCCCCTGCAGCCCATGGGGGTCCACAGTGGAGCAAGAAATTAATTTCCCCAGGTTGAGTCTGTTTTGCCTGTGACAGCAATCACTGAATGATCCTCCTGTCCTTATCTCAACCCACGAGCCTTTCAGCATATTTTTCTCCCCCTGTCCAGCTGAAGAAAGAAGTGATAGAGCAGCTTGGTGGGCACCTGGCATCCAGCCAAGGTCAACCCACAATAGAGGATTTCTGCATTAAAGTTTCATTTTTTTTATTTCCAAAAGAACTTTTTAAATTAAAATCATTTTTACTGAAAATTCTTAAAACTTAAAATCACAAATAAAGGTTTGTGTAAGATTTTTTATTTTTATTTTTGTTTCACAGAGGGTCCCATAATATGTTTATATTTTTTTTTTAGACTGGACATCCTGGTTCCTATCCATATCTATATTCAAATACAGTTTATCTATCTGAACTATGCTTATTTGTATAATTTGTGCTGTGTATCTGCAAATATCTGAAGGACTTGTTCTCTCAGCTACTGCCAGTAGAACAAATTTTCATGAAAAACAAAGCTTGATAATTCTGGAAAGTGTATCTTGACAATAGCCGGTGTCCTTTCTTCAGCAAACTAGTATGGAGCACTTTTCATAATACATTACTGTTTTGCCCTTTCAGGCCTGTGAGCCAGCCGACAGCAAGTGGTTCTGAAGCAGGTAAATTCCCTGTTTTTCAATCAGCATCTGCTCCCTCTAATAGTACCAGTGACCTCCCAAAGATTCCCTTAGAGGTCTATCCTTTGTAAAAGTTCATTAAATACTCTGGGCCAAAGCACTTGGTAGCAAACAAGCCAAATTAAGCAGGTAAAATACTGCAGCTAAGAGATGTTTGAGGGAACTGCAGGTGTCTTCATACCATTTTCCTGAGTATTCCCCCTCTGTGTCTCACCCAGACCAATTTCTGCTCACATGCAACTTGATGGCAAAACTCCACGGCAGAAGAGAGTCCACAGCGTTTTATGAAAAGTAAACACGATCTATATTTAGGCAGTCCCATAAGAAACAGTCGATAGCGTATAGTTTGAGCATGCATGTAAAGCACCAGGGAACCATAAAGCCTGAGCCATAGTTTGCAGGCAGAGCTTCAGTGTGAACACTTAAAATGTCACAGTGAATCCTATTTTAAGAAGATGCTATTTATTGTGACTTCCTACCACCCGTAAAGGTATTTACTATGCAGAATAACAGAAGTATGTTCATCTTTTTATTGCAGGGAGAACACTCTTAACAAGGTAAATAGGCAGAGTTATAATTTCTGAAGGGTAACTATAACAATTTATGCTCCTCTTCCTCTGACAAGACCTGGTAGCAACCGAAGGGATAAAGTGGGGGGAAAGTTTCTGCATAGCTCCTTGTTCATCTGGTGACCCTTGCACAGCTAACTCTTCCAGCACTGGAAGTGATGGCTTTCTTGGCCATGTCTTGCCTCGCTCCTCTCGCTTTTTTAGCCTCTGCAAGGGATGGACTCTCAGGCCATTCTGTGCTCCATGAGTTGTTCCAGAGAGGGGGTCCTTGCTCCACTGTCTGCTGGCATAAGCCATACGTGTCTCTGTTTAGTGACCCTATCTGCTGTGTATCCCAAGGCTATTGGTCTGCTTGTGCTCTGCTAGCTGTGCATCACGCCCTCCCTTGTCCTGCCAGCCATTCCTCCCTCCCCTCCCTGCTCCATTACTTGTTGAAATAGAAATTATTTCCATTTCAAAGGATGTTCAAATACTGGGTTTGACCTTTGAGAAGAATCCTGGTTTGAAAATCAGCATTAATAGGTGCAGTTTTTCCCAGGAAGAAGGGTCAAGTGATAATGAGTGTGCCATTTTGTTTACTGTTTACTTTTTTTTTCTGTGCATGTTCATACCCATTGGATATAACCCAGACAGAGCAATAGCTTTTCGTCACTTTTCATTACTTTTCTGTTGGTTAAGCAGTTTAGCTGTTGAGCAGTAAGCAGTACAACTACATTAGGGCCTTCAGGCTGAGGAGCACGCTCATTCTTTGCTAAGTCTCCATCTCAAATATATGATGCCACGCTTTAGTGGTACAACTGTGAGTACCACCAGGTTTGTAGTATCAGAGAATCAAACTCTTACTGAGAATTATCTAAATATATTCAGTTCCTGGAAGTAGCATATGTTGAGTGGTATCTCCACAGTGTACAAGAGCTGTCTAAGTTCAGTCTCCCAACAAACTGTTCTGTTCCCAAGACATGTTTTTGATACCTTCTCAAATGGTCAACTTGCATCTCAAACACCAATAACATGACAGCGCCTCAAAGGCAGACAGCAACCAGCTCACTCATAATTCCACTTGCTCTGCTCAGATATGGGTAGATATATGTTCAGGGCTGTATATGTCCCAAACCTTTTCCCTCTTTCAATCCTCTTCTTCCCCTGAGCATGTCCCACCCTTAAGGAGTGGAACACAAGCCAAGTTTTGGCATAAATATAGACTGAAAAAAATCAAAAGACAGTTGGGATACTGTTTGTGTTAACTAGCAGTAGTTAAAATAACACCTATAATAGATATAGCTCATATCACATCCAGAATCAGAGTTATTTTAAGCAAAATCCCTGCTTAAATTGGTATTGAGTTTGACTATGACAGGTAATATGTTATGGAATTTAACATATCCATAGTGAAAGCCCATAGTTAAAGCCTGAGCAATTGGGGTTTAATAATGAGATAAATATGCTATATTCTGTCTAGCTATGAGAGATTTGCCAAAGGACAGAGTAATCTACATCTTTCTCTTTTTATTCTAATGGAAGCACTGTAAAGCAAGCTACTTAAGAACAATTGAGCTTGCTGCATATTGAGAGAAAAATCTTTGTGGCTAATGAACTAAAACACAATAAATAAAAGTATTTCATTGCATTTTTAGAATAAAAATTCTAACTACATGTATTTGGTTTTGACAGCCTATTTAGCTATGTAATTTGGTATTGTTAGCAAAGATACAAAGGTTATGTATGGCCAACAGACAAATGTTTTCTCTTTCAGCTGTTAAATAAATAGGTCTGTCTTTCTTTTGTATCTCTTTTAAGATAATTAAAATGGTAGGAGGCATTTATCTGGCTCTAATGTTCATGGTTATATGCATTATTGCCAATTAATAGCATTAAGTGTCTGAGCAGTAGAATTGCTCCTCCAGTGCAAAGTAAACAGAACTCTAAAATCACTAAATCATGGAATTGAACACATCCAGGCTGAATGAAAATAACAAGTAGAATCTGCTGTTCCTCTGCTGTGAACATTTTTTTCTGTAAAACAGATTTTTGAGTACTGGGGTTACAAATTTTTAGGACTATGTTCCAATGTAATGGTCTCAGTGGTTTACTTGGCATGCTATATTAGTAGGAAGAAAGCAATATGTACTGTCTTCAGAGAGGTAGAACTGGCTGGTATGATCCCAGGTGGATTAGAGATAAGGAGCTACCAAAATCAGGCTTCTAGGGCTAACTCAGATGTCAAAACGTAAGGCATCGAGTCAGACCTGAGCTCAGCAATCAAAACCAGAAGAAGCCACACCTATTAGCTGTAAGTAATGTTCATAACAATAGCTATAGCATTTTACAGCAATAATAAAGGAAAAAATTGAGAAGAGTATTAAGTGCTGTAAAAAAACAACCCATTAAATAGAATAGAATTCATTATTGAAGAGCTAGTTATCATTTTAGTTTTCACTCTATAGAATTGTAACAAAACATTCATCTTCCACCTCAAACTTATCTTTTTGAATGTTTAGATTTCTACAAATATATCTTTGCAGTTTCTTCAGCTTACTTATCCATAAGTCCATGTTTAATTTTATATCTTCTGAGTATAGAAAAATAAAACCCAAGGCTCTTAACACAACTAGGTCTCTCCTTCCTTCAAGTTACTTCCACAAGTTCTGTGTTAAATGTGGCATTGTCTACAAGAGAATTCTCAGCAAAAGGGCCCAGGAATTCCCGGTGCTTTCTCTATTAAATTTCTGGAATATTATCTCAAATTGATTGTGACTGTCGTGGTTTAACCCGGCTGGCAACTCAGCACCACGCAGCCGCTCGCTCACTCCCCCCCCTCCCTCAGTGGGATTGGGGAGAGAATGGGGAAGGAGAAAAAAGGTTAGAGCCATGGGCTCAGATAAAGACAGTTTAATAAGAGAAAATAATAAGAATAGTAATAATGAGAATGGTAACAGAATATACAGAATATACAAAATGAATGATGCACAATGCAATTGCTCACCACCCACCGACCGATGCCCAGCCC
>NW_009260774.1:6202776-6246588 GCF_000687185.1 Egretta garzetta
TCCTTGAGTAGTCTGAGCACTACTTGGCAACAACTAAAAACATCAGTGTGTTATCAACATTCTTGTAGTACTAAATCCAAACCACAGCACTATGCTAGCTACTATGAAGAAAATTAACTCTATCCCAGCCGAAACCAGGACAGTGACTGATGTGGTAGATTATGGATATCAAAGAACTAGTGATACAAAATCATACTGCAACAAATATTAGAACAAGTTTAATGTACTTGCTTTGTGAAGTTTCATTGAGAGCATTGTTTTCAAAATTAATTGGGAGTTATGAGATATGTTGCAGCTCAGATGCACAGACAAAAATTGCCTGTTTGAAAACCTAGCTAAAACAAACTAAATCCTTTCCTGCTCTTCCATGCTTTCTCTAAAATGTTTTATTATCTCTACCTCAAGATCCACAGCTAGGATACTTCACCAAATATTGTCAGAGCTGTGTACTTCAAGTGGCTCACCAGCTTCTCTCTTTGAAATTGTCAGTATAACTTTTAAGAGACAGGCTGTGTATTTTAAGAATCAGCTAATTCAAAAAGTATAAAAGGCTTTAAACCAGATGCCAGATGTAATCATTAGAGCAGTCAGCTCCTTTCAGAGAATGCACACTGAGCAGCAATGAAACCAAGGCTCTGTCTCTAAAGAGCATGTTGATTTTTGATTCCTGGAGCAATATATTCTCAAGTTAAGGCACCAGTACCACCCTTTTTTTCTTGTTAATTATATATTTATCTGTGAGAACCAATTTCCCACAAAGACTATACAGTTTGGATTGTCTCTGTCGCTCAGTGGGAACATTTCTTGTCTCTCATAAAGCATTATTTAAGCGCACAAACAAAGTTCTGTGGCTTCCCCTGTGGACCAGTGTCTATCAGATACCAATATCTGCTAAGGAATGTGCTGCAAAGCTGTCTTCATATTTTTCCTCTCTTCCTGGAGATAAATTTGTCCACTTCTGGGAAATGCATCCAACATCTTCACAATCATTGTCAGACTCACAATAGACATTTGAAAATGTCATGTTATGAACAGGCAACTGGCAGGTATTTTGTACAATATCCTGACTAATATAATAGGAATGGAGACGGTACTGAATATAAATTCTCTGTTATTTTCAGGTACAGAATTTAGCTGAAATTACCTTAGAACAGACTTCTTAAAAGTCCTAGTTCTGCTAAATGCAACATTAGAAGCTCAAAGTATTAACAAATTGGTGGAAAGTCTTTAGAAAACGGCATTACCTTGTAAAATATTTCAAACCAGATTAAAAAAACCATCCAAACATACAAAAAAACCACAAAGCAGAATTAAACTAATCTGGCTTCTTGTCTTTTGTTTGTTTGTTTGTTTGTTTCTCTTACCGAGCAGCCCTCAACACAGTTGCAGTCGTTGAAAGTGACCCTTTCATCTTCCTTAAAGCTAGCTGATTTGCATTCCTGGAATGTTCCGTATAGAATTGCTCCTCTGAACTCAGTCCCTTTCTCCTCTGCACCAGTTGTGTAATTCCAGTGTCCTCAAGGGAGTTTTCTGTGGTATAAACACATTTATGGGAGCAAAGAGAATTCTGATTTCAGAGTGCTTGCTATTACAAGACAGATTTGTTTGTTTTCATACTTCAAACACTTCTCCCCACATACTGAGAATTCACTGTAGACAGGAAAATAACCATTAGGTTGGGTTTGGCATTTACAATAAACATTTCAGAATCTCAAAACTTTCAATCATCTGCAGATTTATTGAAGTGGTTAAATGAGCTTGCATGCGACATCGGAGAGCTAATTGTTTTACTGCAATACCTACTACCTGAATCAATACACTAATGAACGTATATATGCATCATTTTCCAGTGCATGCACTTTCTTTGTGTACATTAAAGGAAGACACAAGTCATGAGCTACATTCTCATATAAAACCATATTTTGCATTGTCATTTAACACCGTAACACATCATAAAGTGCGGAGTAATGAAACATAACTGTTAACTATAACCAAAAATGGTAATTTATTTCCTAAATATATGTTATATATTTAAGCTTATATCTTTAAGACAACATTGATCTCAGTCTTATATGACTATAGCCCAGTCAGCTCTCAATAGATGTTTAAGGAACTATTAACAGCCCAAGGGCCAGCTATCTCAAGACCAAAGTTCAGTCTGTGAATTAGGGAGCCAGTTCTCCTCTCCTGTGGCACTTCTGATCACAAAGGCCATATGATGGCTGCTAAAAAAATGTTCTTGACTGAGAAGACTGATTCAATCAAAGCAGACCAAAACCAAAGGAGTTCAGTGATTACTTACATCACAGGATTCTGAAAAAATATAGTCTGAGCTCTACTGAATTTAACTGGACATCTCAAAATATTAAAGAGAGGGAAGAAAAATGGTATGGCAGTCATTGACTTAATACCCTGTAGTCTGATTTCAATTTTATGAAAGATATTAGAACAAATTACGAAAGCAAGAAAAAATAATCCTGGAGAAAAATAAAACATGCGACAGAGGATATGCAGAATTAAATTATGCCAAATTAATCTGTGAGATAACTGGTATTTTAAAATAAAAGAAATGCAGTGAATCCCTTTTGCCTCAAGTAAACCATAAAAAAGATTTCACATTACTTTTTAAATCCCAAATGTGCATTGTATTGTAAAAGTCATGCACTAGTTAAGGAACTGACTTAAGAGGTGGCTGCAAGTAGTGCTGAAAGGAGAATTTTCTTGGTAGGTTGAATGTTAAGAGGATACAACACCTTAAATTTACAAGTCCCATTGAGTTTGATGTCCTGAGTTTCTAAGATTAAGAGAGAACTATTGAAATGAAAGAAGGTAAATCTAAACCACTGTGCTGTGCAGAAAAAGCTACAAAATCTTCCTTGAGAAAGCTTCTCAAACACAGCAAGACATAATCTTTGCAACATGAACATCATGTATATGCTACTTGCTAAATCTAAAAAACTAGCAATAAAGAGATAGCAGATCAATTAAACTAAACATGTAAACCTAATGTAACAAGAATATAGCTTGAAAAATAGACAAGCTCAAATATAAATACAGAGTAAATACTGATAAATGTATAGCAAAACAATTTGCAATGGGAGATATAGGCAAAATCTGGTAGCATAGAAAAGCAAAATCAACTATAAAAAATCCATTACTATTTATAATTATCAGTTCTAAACATGAAAGAGCAGAAAAATTCCTTTAGAATCATTTCTGAAGGAAAAAAACCCACTCTCTTTCCTCTCCAGAATGACTGGAAAAAGAAATGGATGTTTTTCTACACTGTACACCATGTTTATGTTCAAACTGAAACGTAATGAAGGCAAGTTAAAAAAAAAAAAAGTCAAAAATCTTGTCATTTTACCTTTTCCACCTCCACTCATTTCAGGGCTGCCTAACACTTAATAATTTTGGACTATCTACAGCATAGAAACATTTTGCTCGTGTGCATCTTTACTCCAGCCATATTCCCTTTCCCATGGTCTGCAGATGAAGCAGATTTGTGTGTTTCAATACTGGCTTTGACCTATCAAAACAGAATTGATTTGAAAGTGAGGTATTTCTGTCAGTGATTCAATTTTGTCCCTTGCCATATTCAAGAGGCATCTTAGTGCATGAGAATAGGACCTTGTCTTCTTGCATACAAAAACACTTAACTCACTGTTAAACAGAGCTACATCACCTTCAGGAAGCCCCTGGAAGGAATTTTGCCTCTAGCAGTTATTTCTTCAAGAATTACTATAAAGTGCCCTTGCCTGGATGGTATGCTCCTCCCAGTGAGAGCATGTCTCACTGTCCCATTTGAGAAAGCAATTGTGCTAGCATATATATGCATGGTAAAATGCATGGTAAAATGCATAGTAAAAGTGTACAGAGCTGTGCTGAACAAATTTTAAAGCAAGGAAAATACAAAAAAAAAAATTGAAACATATAAATGGTTCTATTTGATGAGTCATTTCTTCATTGTTTTCCTGGAGTTTCATTCATTTTTTAAAAAACATGTTTGTGTTAAAAGTGTTATAATTGAGAATTGGTCACTCAAATTCTAAATCCTAACCACTGGAGAATATTAAGCACTGAAATACTTCAGCACACTGTTAACTTCATCATTGTGAAGAACCAAAATTAAAAAATAGGTCTTAGTGACTACAAAAAAACCAACAGCAGCAGCAGCCAACAATAAAAAATCAAAGCACAAGTATCCTTCTGAGAGCTAAATATTTCCAAGGCACCACTCAACATACAAATGGGAAGAAGTGGTGTCAGTGTGCAATACCTGTTTGCAGCCAAGGCAAATAGAATGAAACACATTTAGTGACCATCCAGGGCTACTCACAATGAGAAGGCTGATTAAGGAATGCTTTGTGTACAAGTTTACATAGAAGCTATTACATTTCCTTGCACCATATGGCAGTAAGGCAGAGTACAACATATGGAAATCCAGCCAGGCAAAGAGAAACATTAAAGAAGGAGTATTAAGTGTATGGTGGCATTATGAATACCTGTATGTAAGGAATCGTTTTGAGTTGCTTGCTGTCTGTGCCAACCAGTACTCAGGCAAGTTGGCACTGCTCTTAACATTTGATGTATTTTTTTTTTGTACATTTGTCAAGTCCCAGTTTCTTGTGGCACTCAGCTCAGGCCATTCATGATCACTGCTCTGAAGATGCTGATGGAAAGTTGTCTGATTGTATATTTTGTCTTCATTTTCTCCTCTCCCATCTTTTCTTTCTGCTCTCTCCCTCTTCCTCTCCATTGGTAGCAGCTGCCTTCCCTGCACTAGACTTTTACTTGGTCCCTACCCCCACACTCACACACTCACTAAAGATTTAAATAATTTCAAGCAGACCTGTTGTAATGAATGTCTTTTATACATGTGATAATGTCATGTTATACTTTAAAGAATTTCAGCTTTCAAAGTGAACTAGTTACATATTTTGCAGGTCTTCCCCGCTCAGTCACTGTCCAAAAAAAATTGGGTTTTATTTTAAAATTACACGTACAAATATTGAAGTCTCCACAACCAAAGACTGCTGTTTGAATACCCGTGAATATGATTTTTTTTTATTAAAATGGCACCATTTTAACTGATACTATTAAGAATGTTCACTAAGATATTGGATAGATTATGTATTTGGGTCCAGTTCTTGCAGCTATCCTTACTGAAATGGAACTTCATACAGCAGCAAAAACCCAGTTAGAAGACCCCTGTTTAAGGTAAAAGTTCTTTTTCTGTGCAGCAGCATTCTCTTTTCAGGGCAGTGTAATGAATAAATATATTATTCATATTACGATAGCATTGAAAAGTCAAAAGTCCATCCACAGCCAACAAAGCTTCAGCTGCCGCTGAAGGATTTAATCATGCTCACTCACATGAAGGATGAAATATGGGAAAATGACATAACATATAAGCAAAGTGTCAGTAGTGTCAAATGGAATGTGTTTTCTCAATTCTCATATTTCTCCAATTCTTTTAAATATAGTTTTAACAAGAAAACAACGTAAAATAGGAAGAATTAGGAAGTAAAGAAAAATTATGTTGAAAAAGAACAAGTTTGATAAATTGAAAATAGAAAATTTTAACATAGAGTTATGGGATTATATATATCCTAATAAATCAAGCAAATGTGCTATTGGACTTATTTTGGCACTGAAGACTATGCCCCTGGTTCATCCAAACGTGTAAACATTTGAGCAGCAGCAATCATCCCATGATGTGTGATAAAATAGAGAAATGTGGGTAATGGAATGGAGAGAGGGAGGGAGCAGGGAGGAGGAAGGAAGAAAGGATGGGAAGAACTGACAACAGGAGGGAGGAAGGGAAACAGATACCAAGTATGGATCATTGGTCCTGATAAATACTCCGTTTAGATTTGACTTCTTTAAAAGCAAAACATGTACATCGGGCAAATCTTGACCAGATTTTTTAGTCATAAAACTATCTGTAGGTGGCAGAACCCATATTTTTCCCATGTAAGATTAACAAGAACAGCCTATTTCAACAGCCCAACCTATTCATTTTTACAGTTTGGAGATTAGGCAGTTCCTAAGATGAGCACTACATGTAAGGATTACCTCACCCACGTTGACAAGGAGCCAGCACTGTTGGTAAGAAGCCACTTCATGACCGCAAAATGTTTTTAAGATGGGGAAGGTGAGTAACTTCAATTCTGAATCAAGCAATTATTTTCTATATTGGCAGCACATAAGTACCTTAGTTTGAATTTTGCCCATGACATCTGTGGCTCCAAAGGAGAAATTCATTGTTGTTGCCAGGTCTGTATTAAAGAAATGAGGGAGAAAAATATCTGGGATTTATCAATGATTTCTGTACACTTCTGGTTTTCCACAAACATTCAGAATTCTTTTTCAGAATCAGGGAAAAATATGTACACACAGCAGCAACCAATATGATTGCCACACATGTATATATAGGAAAGCTCATTTTGAATAGAGGAAGCAATAACATGGATAGCAAGGTCTTTACCATATCTCAGGCTGTGAAATAAGAACTCAGAATCCATGACGGCTTTTTACTGCCCTCTCTTCAGAGTCCTCACCTTTCACTTATTTTGGGGTACAAATTAGATCAAAAGTAGTCTAGTTATATCGACTCAGGCTACAATTACAATTCCCATGTCTATAAAAGGGCTTAAGCTTCTGACTGAAAATTATTAAAAAAAAAAAAAATTAGTTCATGGAGTATTAGTAATTGGGGAATGCGAAAAAGTGAGACAGCTACAGCCCAAGAGAATGTTTATTTGCTCTCAGATCTCTGATGGGCTGCATTAGAGTCTGGAGGTAACCTCCAAAGAGTGATTGCTCCTGGCTTTCTGAAGCTGGTGTGTCAGCTTTGCCTGGCTGGGTTCTGGCCAACCATCTGTCAACAGAGCTTGCCTTGTTTAGCCTAGCAAAACAAAAGCTGAGAGGGAATACAGTCACTCTCTATAAACACTTTGGGCATAAACAAGGGAGAGGAATAAGAACTATTTAATCTAAGGGACAATGTTGGTATAAAAACAAATAGAAACAAACTGGCCATGAATAAATTTCGGTTAGAATTTAGAAGGTATCCTGCAGAAGTACAGTTCCAGAATAGCCTTCAAACAGCTGTAAAGGGATTTAAACCACTTCAGGATTTTCAAACTCGGAGTTTACTCCATTTATGAAGAGAATTTTTTTATATTGTCTCCAAAACCAAAGTAAAATGCAGGGGGTTCCTTCTAGTCTATTCCTTCAATAGCATTGGTTATAAATGCAAGCTTATAAAAAAAAGTGTAAGTTCTTAAAATAAAGTTGCCTACTCCGTACCAAAATATTCACCGCTGATGATTACTTCCACTCACACTGCCACGAAACAGTTGCCTTTGCAAAGCCATATGAATATTAGTTTCATAAGTCCATTAACTGGATGCATTTCTGAACACACAGCTTTGAACTTTGCATAATCTATTTGTTTTAGCACAAATTCTGGAGAGCAGTTGAAGCAAATTAAAATAACTTTGGCTGCAAGTATGAATTGTGTCAGGTAAGCGGCATTCCAGTTCTCCTTGCACAATTGGTGATGCTGTCACAAGTAGCTAAATAACACCTATAATGCAGATCCTGTGGAGCTTTAGGGGAGCTTCTATGTCATATGACCAAGAAATATATGTGGCGTGATCCAAAATAGTGACTATGAGGGACTGGAGGGAAGACGTACATTCCATTAACTTCCTAGGTAAAACCTAACTCAGCTATATGAAACCTTGATCTAACTCAGTAAGTCCATGCTTGGATAAATCTGCAGTTAAGGCAGAACTCCAGCACTGTCTTCACAGAAGTTGTCTGTGACAAGGCTGCTGGTAGACTCATATTGCAGAACTGAGTGCCTCTATTATTTTCATCAGCTTCAGAAATGATGTTACGAATTCAGCAGTCATACTCTTTTTCTTCAGAAATCTTTTGTTATAATATTAATCAGAATTATCTATGATCAGCCTTATGTCCATATTTTACTTTCACTATGCATGATTTGTTGTATATATTAATAATTTATATGAACATGGCATGACTGTAATAAGTTAGCTATGGTGACACTACCTTAATGCGAAGCTTATGACGAAACTTTATTATGAAGCCAATTATTTCCAGACCATGACCGAATCATCATATTTACCACATACATACACATACATGTGTATGTAAATCCGAGTACATATGCAGACTATATTTGCATACAAGTATAACTAAGAACATAACACCCTTGAGACTAAGAAAGGCAATCTAAAGCCAAAATGGCCAGGAAATAAAATGTTGTACCAAGTTCTTCCACTTGATAACCTGAGTCATTTACTCCTACATATCTTGCCTCCATTCTGGGAGACCCTGAATGCAGAATTGTTTAGGTGAACAGAAATGGTTATAATACATTTATTCTACAATATGCCACCTATGTTAGAGGGAAAAAAAGGAAAACAGCAATACTTTTTTTAGGGAAATATAAATAGGAATGATTAAAGAGTCATTTTAACACACCTGTTTTCACACTCCTCACTGAAAAAATCCAGTTTCCTTAAAATTTAAGAATTCAAGCAGCATGCATTCAAACAAGACAATCACATCCCTTAAAGTAACACAAAATGGCTTCACACACCAGGGAGATCACAATCTTGGGGGAAAACATGGGCATTGCTGGGTAGTTTGGAATCTCTATTTCCAGTTACCAGCCTCCTCCAGAAGATACTCTTTGCTGGGTAAAAAGCTGGCTGGATGGCCAAGCCCAGAGAGTGGTGGTCAATGGAGTTAAGTCCCGTTGGCGGCCAGTCACAAGTGGTGTTCCCCAGGGTTCAGTGTTAGGGCCAGTTCTGGTTAATGTCTTTATCAATGATCTGGACGAGGGGATTGAGTGCAACCTCAGTAAGTTTGCAGACAACACCAAATTGGGTGGGAGTGTTGATCTGCTTGAGGGGTGTTCCTGCCATTGGGCTAGAACAGGAGGGAAGGAAGTTTTACAATTAGTGATGAATGTCTGAAATGGTTCAAAGATTTGGGGTACTACGATAGATCCAAAGAAGGTATATTTGTGTCCAGAGAGGGGCTGAGGAAGCCAGATATCCACAGTTAACTTATTTGTGGTAAGTTTCTGTGGTCTTTCATATAGAAATCATCTTCATGCATGAGCTGCATATGAGAAATTCTTTCATATCTTTTTTATTTACTCAATAAGGAGGTATGGAAGAACAGACTTGCAGCTTTCATGAAATTAAAAAAGAAAGTGTTCTTCATTTGTTTAAACACTGTTTCATACCTATCCTTTGCAATCTCTTGTTCTGATCCTGAAAAGGCATCTTCATAGAAAAACTTTGCAGCTGACTAGATTTACAGCTGACAGATAGACTCCAGAAAAGTCTTCATCTGCTGTACTACTACCAATATCTTTTTCAGCTGGCAGGCAAAAGTTACATTGCTGACACCAGTAAGACTCTAGTTAGAACTGCTAGAATAAAATAATGAATTAAAGTTTGACCAAATCACTTTCAGATGTGAGTAACTCAATCCAGCATGACTGTTGCTCATCACACTTAAGACATTTGCTGTTGACCTTCATCGGTGAGTCATGAAGATGCTTTATTTAAGTGCTGTGGACCTCATAGGACCTAAAAGAATTGGGAGCTGGATTCAGTGCTGACTTCATACTTGAATATAAGTAAACTTACACTTCCCTATAGGTTTCCCATTTGGAAATACAAGGGAAATCACTTTTTGTTGTGTTAATTGACATGCAGCTATTTGAACTCATTATTACAACTTAAAATATCAGATAGAAAACAGGTGCTTAATGGAACTAAAGGTGCTGTGTAGAGTCAGTTGAAAACACCTGACATTTCAAAGTGACTGATGAAAAGGTCAAAATAATCTTTAGCACTGTCATGTGAATCCCACTTTTAGCTGTCTGTGGATCTCACAAAAATACTCTCATTTTCCTATGGTGGTGAGATGCTGCTGACAGTCCAAGCTTTGGAGAACAGGTTCATTGTTAGTGAATACTAATTTTTTCTTCCACAGTCATTATGGAATGAAAAAATGTGGACACCGCACAAAGTGTAGTAAAAGGTCTTTGCTTTTTGTCCAGAAGTTATGTATTATAAAATAATTCAGACACAGCAGTGAGAACATGTGACTGTCACTAAAGATGTTTACTGACACCATAGGCATTTTGGGGGACCAGGGCTCCCTCACCTTGCCCACGGCCCAGGAACTCATGTCAGCCCCCCAGGACCTTCAGCCCCTGGCCCAACCATCCTGCAACAGGGCCAGTCACTAGCTCCTCACAGCCCTGCCTTGCCCATGGCTCTGCTGAGCTGGACCAACCCACGGGCTCATGTCCTGGCCTGGCCTCAGCCCTTCGCCACGCCCATGGCCTTGCCCAACCTTCCTGGGGCTGTGTCTAGCCCTGGTCTGATGTCCTAGCTGGACCTTGGACCACATCGCCATGATACTGCCTAATGGAATGGGCTGCCCAGGGAGGTGGTAGAGTCCTCATCACTGGAGGTATTTAAAAGAAGGATAGATGAGGTGCTTAGGGACATGGTTTAGTGGTGGGATGGCAGGGTTAGGTTAAAGGTTGGACTCGATGATCTTAAAGGTCTTTTCCAACCAAAGTGATTCTATGATTCTAGGGCTCCTGGGCTCCCTGCTCCCTGTCCCTGCTCCGGCTGCTCCCTGAGAGCCGTGTCCTCTCTGTTGCCCAAACTGTGTAGGAAAATCCAGAAAATCTACTGCTTGGCTTTACTTTTTAAACAGAGGAGACAATTTATATGGTCATTAAATAGTTAAGATAGTTTTCGTTCTACATTCAGTTTAATCCATATGTACAAGCTACATACACACAAGAAACTGGAAGGGACAAATGCCGTTGCTCAGCAACAAGGAACTGGCAAAAGCTCAAATACTCCACATTTTCAGCAGACAATGGCTCTCCGAGCTCAGCAATCAATAGCATTTAATGCAAAGGAAATGCCCAGTTTATCACACTTGCCATCTAATAACACCTCAAGTGTATTTGTGGCTGGCATGCATAAAAACATATCTGAACTCCAGCTGTTTGAATAATGTATTGAAAAATCACCCTTTTTTTGCTTGAAAGCCAGTTACAACAAATGAGTTTGTTATTTGTAGGTATTCAGTGAATAATTTATGGAAACAAATGTCACTCAGTCTATAGGTTATTCAAGAGATTCAGTTTAACTATTCACGAGCCAGGCTGTTCAAAGAGGACTCAAGTCCATCATAAAAATAAAATCTGAATTATGTCTCCTTTGTTTCAACAGCCTCTTCCTCTATGGTTCTTTATATATCACCTTGGTTTTATGCATACACCAATAAGTCCCACATTTTGTTTCTTCTGCTACAGCTGTTCTTTTCCTGTTTCTCCATTTCCCATCAGTCTTTTTCCTTCAAGTTCTCTCTTGGCCATTCCATAATTTCTCCTCTCCCCTAGGGACTACCAATGTTTGCTTAGAAGCTGAATTTGTGCCATCCCACTGCCATATGCAGCAAGTCACTCCTTTGAGGCAGCATGTTTCTTGCTTGGCACCTGGCAGAGGCAGGCATGGCCCCACAAGCTGCCACAGAGGTGGAGCTGGGAGCTCCCAGCTTGCAGGGAGGAAAGCAGGTAGCAGCACCAGCAGAGAGGAGCTATGAAGCTAGGAAAGGTGCCACTCCAGTGCCGGGTACAGCACAGAAACACATCTTACAGAATCTCAGTTTCCTGGTGTTGAAATACTATGGTGATGAGAACTTCATTACAGAATGAGATTCACTGCCCTTCATTTTACTGATAAAACCTTAGGCATCATCTGCACAATGCTCACCATCCAGATACCACCAGTCAATTGTGGGAGAGAGGGAGAGGTACTGCTAAAACCACACTATCTGTCCTGCCTTAGATACCTATCTTACAGCAGGAGGACCCAGTGTCTGGTGCTACCTATTTTTTTCATGGAATATAGAGGGATCCTAAACAATTAACCTAGACTAGGTGCCTAAATTTAAGAAACAAGTGGGATGAGATTAATCCCCTCCAATATTCAGAACTGCACTAAAAGTCCACAGGGTTTAATTAATTTTCCATCATATCACATAGTAGTACTTGAACGAGAACATATATTTAAAAAAAAAAAAAAAATTGAATTCAAAATGTTAATTACTGATGAATTGGAATTCCAGGTATTGAAAAAGATATTAGATACAGGGCTAAGAAGTAATTCTTTCAGGGATCCTTCTGGAAACTTACAGTGCTGGAGAATGAGCGCTCATAGAATGTTCCAGTGATTAAACATAGCTTCCTCATCTGATCTATGCTTATGTTTAGATATATCAGTATATATTTAATTTAATTTCACCCTAGAATAGTGGAAAAAGTTATGCTGATGAAAGAAGAAACACAGGAGAGTAGAAGGTTGGCCTTGTGGGGATTATATTTTAATGTTATGTGTAGAATGGTCCTAACAAACATGTTAATATTGAAAAGTCCCCTTGTTCCTTTTCTTTCTAAAAAGTGTAAGACTTCCAAGCCATTCAACTTTTTGTTATTAAATTAACAATTTTAGCGATATTATTATCCTGTTAAAAAGAAGTATATGTGGTCATAAATCAAGTATATCTTGGTTTGTGGCTATACAGACTGCCCAAGGTAAAAATTTGCTAATCTTTTGAAGTTTACTACCTTCATAAATTGTTTGGAAACTGCAAATTATATGCAGGATATAACCTAAGTTAGCACTTCTCATGTCTTTATTCTTCCTAAGGTTGAATAAAAGTCTTGTTTCCTTGCTTTTATAATGAAAAAAAATTCATATGCAAGACTCGGGGAGCTTTTTGTTTCCTTTCACTGCAAATTACATCTGTCTTGAAAAACATAGTTGTTTTCTACATGTGATTTTTGATCCTATATCACTAAAGGTATAACCTCAAAGAGGCTAGGTCACAAAGAACAGCTATAAAAAGAACCCTTTGAGGTTATTTTTATTTGTTTTCTGGAATGTGTGCCTTTATGTGCCTTTAAAGCCATATTTTCTAGGTTTTATCTCCTTCTATGAAGACAGGATGCTTAATAAAGAAGACACGCAGAAAAACCTTGCAGCTCAAACTCTTACTTAACTACACAAATCCAGGAGACGGTTCTGGAAAAACAATGTGATTAAAGCAGGAGATTTGGCAAAGGTATGATTTAGGGAAAGCACTTAAACATGTCCTTCAAGTAATCCTGGCATAAGGTTTCAATGACAAAGAGTTAAAGTTGAGCATGATTTGAATCAGGATGCAGAACTCTGAATAAAGTCAAAGTGAAGTCAAAGAAGAACCTTACAAAGCAAAATCCTGACTTGTCTGAATGCAACACAAAACTCTTATTGATATTAATTGTTCTTTCTTTTGCATTTGCTATATTTTTCATTCATTTCTAAATAACCTACCCTTTTTCTAAAGAATGAATGGAACGGTTTTATTTTTGCACTATTGTTCCTATATTTTATCTGCTAATGCTACCATTTGTATTTTCATATGAAGTACTGTTCTCATGGACTGCACGAGAATACCTTTTAATGGATTTTTAGTTTATGGAAGTTATTTTTAAGAATCAGAAATTGAAATGATACATTTTATTGTATTGTTTTATCTATTCTTGTCTACTTCATTTTTATGGCACTCATTAATTTGGCACCTGAGAAACTCACAAGTTATAGGCTTTTTCTAACAGTATCTGTGTGAACAATAGCAGTGAAAGATAAGAGTAATACCATCACTTAACAGTGCAAAGCTAAAGCAGAAAATAATAAGGGTCAGATTCAATAAAATTTTGAGGTACATTAAACAGACACTATGTTAAGCACTATAATAATGATTATTTGATGTCTGAAAATAAAAATAAAAAACTAGCTCTGAATTAAGGATTTCACTTATAGAGCTGCTGGGACAGGTCAGACACCTGAGATGGCCAGTGCAAACTTGCCAGCACAGTCAGCAGATAATTCCCCAGACTGATCCAGAGGTAGATGGCACAGCAACCCAAAAACATAGGCGTGCCTTGTGGCTAGAGTCCTCATCTCAGAAATGCTTCTGCTGTAAATTCAAAATCTTTTTAATGAAAAGTGCAATCAGTTGTAGGAATAGAGGGTAAAAATCATTGATCACTCATTCACATGGGAACACCAAAACCATCACGGCCCATCACGGTCCTGCTGTCCATTCATTATTAAGAGAAGAGTAAGTTAATTGTGCAGAATGCACAGTTTCATCAGAAAAGCTAGAAGGTATTTTTCACCCAGCCTCTAAGCAAGGACTTAAATGACTTGCACCGAATCTTAGTTTAGATTTGAATTACTTTAAGTGGAAGAGGACAATTAGCCCAAGATTTTAGCTATATGTCCAATGCTCTAACCATTAATTTACTTCATAGAAAGGAGTATCACATGCTGGTATGTTGCAAAAGGTGGGGTTCATCATGATTGATAACTACCAGTTTGTAAGGTAGTGAAAACACATAACATTAAATTTGTCGAAAGAGGTGATTGAAAGAACTGTCACTACCAACTTCAGAAAGCCAGCGCTTATGCCTGGACTTCTATTCCTTGTGTTTCTTCCTTTCTTTCATTTTTTTGATCTGTGGATATCTATTTAAGTAGTAGTTTTTAGAATAATTGTAAAGAATCCTTTAACATTATTAAAATAGAAATTGTAATAAACTAGATTTTGCTGGTAGTCTTGGTGAGAAGTCCATGAGGGTTGGGGGCTGGTTTTCATTGAAGGAAACAGAGCTGGGATGACCAATATTTGCTTACAAAGTTGTCTGTGACCAACAAAAGAGAATAATTACCTTTCAAATCAACAAGAAAAGATAAACCAGAGTTAGGATTTGGGTTGATGTCCAACAAACATCTTTATATTTCAGATGCAAAGTACCTCTGATTTGGCTGGTTCCCCGATGACACAAGATACTTAATAAAGAAGTTGATCTAGATGATTACCAAAGTAAAAAGTCCATGTCAATGAACTGTGGGAGTACCCTAAAGTACAGGATTTTTTTCAGAAGGCAGTTATCGATATAATTAAGAACATAGCTATAAACTGGCTAGACCAATTGACCCAGAGGATTTTGATGGGCTGATCCCACAACATGGCTCTCTAAACAAAATACATACTTGATTTTGTTCAGGTGATTCGTGTTGTAGGAAACTGTGCATTGCTTTTTTTTGGAAGAGTTTTGCACACTAACCTTGTGGAAACAATGGTTGAAGAATGTTTTAGTCCTAGAATAACTGTCAGTTAACCTTTAGAAAGAGATTAATTCCCAATGGTTGAAACTCCCAGGGATTTGTGGAACAATAATTCCTCATCGCTTGGATCAAATTCTGCTCCACTGGTAAATTTTGGCTAACTTCACTGGGATTACGACTTGTAATATTCTTCCATAGAATACTGATTAACAAGCATTAGGATGCTCCTGTTATGCATGCAAATGTTCAGTTACTCTTCAGCAAAACTCCGTATTGTTCTATCCTTTGCTCCAAAGTATTTACAAATAATTATCTGTGTTAAGGAACATTAACAACTCCAAGGGTTATAGGAAAACTATGGGAGGCATCATCAGCCTCTTTCATTCAATTTTTCATAACTAGTTTCCATGACAACAAAGGAGGCAATTCCACAAATCCAGCAGCTCATTATCTGAGACAGTTTGCTGTTTTCTCTGGAGAAGTGAGACACTTTTTTTTAAAGTCTCTTCTAAAAAATTCATAATTCAATGGATGAAATCTGAAGCAAAAATAATTAAAGTGAAGTCCCTCTTTGGAAACCGGGTATATTTTGTGCAGAACACTTACTGAGCCTTATATTGGTTCTTTCTCCACTCCCAACTCACTGACTTATGTTACTAATATTTCTTCTATTGGTTTTCTGTGACAAAATCTGACATAATTTGAACTCTCACTAAGAAAAAAATACTTGTAAGGTCAGGAAGAAATGTTTTATATTTTTTTTCCTAAAACACAGCATTCAGAAGAACTCTGCAGTTCCCCAGTTGGTGACTGGAAGTACTGTTGTTCTCAGACATGTGTGAGCTGTCATTATGTTAGGAAATATGACCTTTTAAAAATGCAACTTTTTATTACTAAGCAAGGTTGCAAGTTCTGCTAAAAATTGTTTTTAAGACTTGTTTATTCTTATGTGTTACATTTGAGGAAGCCACATAAAGAAAAGCAATTTTCTAAAGAAGGCCCCAAACAGGTTTGTTATAAATATACAGACAGTAAAACAAGGTTTCTTTGTCAATGACCTGGTTCTATCACTGGAAAAATATCCTCCTAGGGAGGGCATTCTTGCAGCGAAGAATATGGCATGTCTTCCATATTTTTCATTAGTTCTCTAAATGTTTCACGTGCAGGCAAGGCAAGAGAAAATATAAACAAATGTGAACACTTGAATCATGAAATCTAAGCAGAAAATCCTTTATGAAGAAGCATTTCTTGCTATTATCACCACTTAAAATGCAATACCGTAATACATGAATATCCAGTTTCAGGATTTGGTGCCAAACACCAAACAAATTCTTCCATGGGTTTTAAAAGATCACACTAGCAGTGATCCTGATGGAATCAGATCTTGTAGGAAATTGTTATATTCTTCAGATTCTTCATATATCCCTACTGAACAATCCTTCTTATGGCATGAGAATAGACTTATTATGACAATGTTAGAAAAGCTGAAAATATGACACTGTCTTTGAGCAGTAAATGTATTGCTTGCAATGTTGCCTACATTTCCTAGTTTAGGATAAAACCGGATTAGTTACACAGAATTTCAAGTCTGTTAAATCTTAATTCATCCACAGCTCATGTTTCCTGATACTGCATGAGATTCTGGGATCCTGGAAGTTTTAGCTAGGTGCCAGAAAAAAAAGAAATAAAAAAAGCTTCACCAAAAGAGAGGAGGTGTCAAGTATCATACAGTGGCACAGCAAGGTCTTTCAACAGAAAAACCCTCAAAATATTTAGTAAAGTGGAATGGCCCATGCAAATGTCGGGAGAGTCTTAAGTAAAGCAGAGCAGAGGGATGTATGAGGGAACAGACTCTTCCCCTTCTTCAGAAAAAAAAACCCCATGATGTTTCCCTGCAGGCAATCCCAGACTATTTTCTGATATGATGAAGGACTCCTAGGCATACTCAGCTCTTCTTCTTTAGAATCTGTTCCTTATCATCATCATGTGAATACCCATAAATAAATCCTCCTACCTGGAAGTGACTCCCCCTACTCTAGGTGATGTGAAAGGCCTCTCCTCAGAAAATCCTGCCTACTGTATTAGGGCAAAATGTTGGTTACAAAACCACTACATTAAGAAAAGGCTGATTTAAAAGGGATCCATCTGGAAAGATTTCTAGTCAATAGATGTAATTAAAAGTCTGATATAATGCCCGGACTCTTTGTTTTCCCTCCTTCCTGAATGTGATTTGTAGCTGCTGGTTTCCAGCCCTCAGCTGGTTCCAACTTTACTTTGGCATCCAGACCCCAGTTATGGGGAGGATTACTCAGCAGTAAAGATTGCTTTTTGGCTTGTGATCCACCCATTCCTGAGGTTCCATGAACTACCTCTAGGGAACTAACAAAACATGACTTACAAAATCCCAGGGCCATATATTGTTATTCAGCAATCTGTGTGTCTGGGTTTTTTTTCTAAAGTATTCTATGCCATCACTGGAAAAATTGGAAAAATTAAACTGGACACAAGAACACCCCCACCACCTTCCATAATGCAACAGTATGCTATAGCAGGACCATAATAAATAAAAACTGATGACATTAGAGGATATAAATAATCTAGACATATTATTATTTTTGGCTGAACTTATGCTTCATTTTACACTAACATGAAATCCAACAGTGAATTTAAACTAATTAAGTAGTAAAATTAGTAACTACATGAGTATTGAGCTTCATCTACAGAAGTTTGCAGTTTGTTTTTAGAACTGAATTTGTAAATGTTTTATTGACCTAGTGGTTGAATGCAGAGACACGTGTTTATTCAGACTATACATTTGTTAACAGTGCTTTGAAATTATGTTTTGGCTTTCTCTCAAGAAAATATTGTTTGGGATGTGCAAACGGAGTATGGAACCATATGAGTTCTGCTGAGATTGTACTTTATAGTTTCTGTAAAGGAGACATGAAAGTTTCATTCATCTGCTTCTAAAGCGAACTGAAAGCATCAAAACTGGGAGTTGTTCGAATTTACTTTCTTTCCGAAATGCTTTGAAATGCCCTCTGCATGCTGCATGAAGGCAGCAGGTTTCACAAAATGCTTTCCTGTACCATTGTCACACCACCAAACAGATTTGCCTTTCAAAGACATGGCCCTGGGTGCGCATCCGAGATGAGGCATTTGTTCCTCAACACCAGAGGGAAGGTGACTTATGCTTGTTACAGGATGCACTACTCCCTGTGCGCTGATACATGGTTATTTCCAAGCAGAGGAAGAAGAAGTCTCTAGCTGTAGCTATTTGAAAAGGGGGGGAGTAGTGAGAAATCGGTGGTTCAACATGAATTGACTGCATTTTTCTTTGAGGTCATAAAAATCTGTGTTCTCTATCACAGAGACAGCAAGGTCTTGAGGCACTGTGTTGGTGTTACCATCCTCAGACACCAGCAAAAAGAAATATAATGTTCATCTGGAGATCTAGCCTGCTTGTTTTTACAGCTTGAAAATTACTGACACATGAAATTAAGGGCTATGGCCAACAAGATCTACCAGGTCTTGTGATCAAATCTTTGAACTCTATCATTTCAAGAAATGAAAGACTGGAATGGGGGCAAAAAAGGTTAACAAAATAAACAGAGGGGAGAAAATTTGGCATGCTGGAAACACGAGGTAAAAATCTGATTGTCTTCAGTAGATCAAAATTTTACTCCAGGAATCAATTAAATACAATCAGTTAATGTGAGCTGCTTCAATTATGACTAATCATCACACCTAAGTGTATGCCTATTTTTTAAATATTGAAATATCTGGATAATTTACTACTACTACTACTATGTCTTTATGACAGAAATTGCATTTTCTTTTAACAAAACAAACTTTTAAAAAGCTGACGTTTTCTTATTGGAATAGTTCTAACGAGTTTAAGAACAACGGAATTATTTTTTGTTAGTTTATTTTCTGGGAGATACCATAACTGTTATACTATCTTAACATACAATGGGATAAACAAGATGCTAACTCCACAGGGCATTGCTACCTAGTATGACTTTTACAGTGTTGGAAATCTACCCGTTATGAGTAACGGCCTGATCTTACATTGAGACTGCGGCCACTACAGACTCCTCTCTCGATCCATGTGTCTGCAAAGAGAAGCGCTGGTGGATCCGGCAGTGGAGACTGAAGCCAGGGAGGTTACCTCACAGCCCTGGTTTTTTGGTCATTTTTTTGCAAGGATCAGGCTTCACAGCAGTAAATTGCAAAGCTAAAATTGTAATAGGGATCGATTTCAAATTAGTCTGCCTTACTACTTAGAGATGTCTCTTTATTCCGGGTTGAAAAAAGGCAGAGGCCAAGAAGGCAGGCTTTGCTGACTTGAAAAGGAACCAAGAAGGTATCTCTTGAGTCTGGAAAAGATGTATTGTTTTAAGGCTATCCGGGGAAAATATTGTTGCAAATTCTGTGGGAAATGGCTATTAATAGGAAAAATAGAAAAAAGTTGATGTTCCTTCTCTTTTACCTTGGAGGTCAGTAAAACCCCAAATCAAGAAGCGTAATCAAGATATTGACTTGGAAAGAATACTCTATTCACTCAAGAAAACTTGCCAGCTACCAGAAATGTCACATAAGATTATTGGGGTTTTTTTCTGTTCCCTGGGGTCTAGCCTTTACTTGATAGTTACTTTTCCTCTGAGACATGCTAAGAAAAGGTTCAAACTAGATCTTCATGGGATGGTGAAAGTGGAAAAGCAGTATCTTCAGTCTTGAACATCAGTTCTCCTTATTTACAACAGAACAATTCCAGGCTATGAAAAGCCCAGATGAAGTAATCTTGCCTCTAGTTTCCATGTAGTGAAACGATATAACCAGTATAATATTAGAGGAAAAGGAAAAGTATCTGAACATTTCTAGTATCGAGTACTGCAATAAAAATAACAACAGCCTTCAAAATAGATGGGCAAAGAAGGAGACCAAGAACTTCAGTGGTATGGCTTCAACTCTATCGCATTTTTTTAATATCTGTTTTAAAACTTTGTTTTATCCCTTTGTCTAAAAAATGCAATTACCTCCTGGGAACTGATCATTCTTAAAACAGATTAATTACTTTATGGATCCAGGGTAAAATCAGACAATGGAAAGTATGTAACAATGCTGAGTATGTAACTTCTTCACATTTTAAACATATACATACACAGACGCACGCATGTACCCATGGAGTGTCTTTTTAGTCACTTGCTCTCTGCTGGTCAAAACTGCAGAGATTTTGTAGACTGTAGAACATGTAATGCTACAGATAATCCTAAAGTATTCATTTTCATTTTATGAAGGTACACCAGGAAAAAAAATAAAGCATTTCTACCTATCAATCATTCTGCTATTTAAAGTGTTTTGGTAGAACAATCAGAATATAAATATATATCAGATTCAGTTGCACAATGAATGGAAGAAGATGTGCATAATGTGCAGGCTGAACTGTGTTTCCATAAGGCATTTGGTAAACAGGGATGAATAACTGATATGACAGAAAACAGGAGAGCCACTTAATACTTGCCCCATTCTCTCCTGCTGCCCACTAATGGACTGGTCCTGCTGGATGCTGTTTAGAGACAAAAGGAGGATCTACACCACATGGGAGAGAGCAGTGCCAAGCCAGCATCATTCCTACCTAGTATGTTCACCCCTTAATGTTAGCAGGTGGGAGCTATCTTTCAGGGAGGAGTTTACAGAAAGAAGCTGAGATGGCAACTGCCTTACCCTCTCCCGGGTTCAAACTGGGATGGCCTTTCAAGCTTCACATGGCAGACACTGTACCGCCAGGTTGGGTGGGCCCTCTTCAGCGCGTCTCCCCCAGCTCTGCATGACGTGCTACTTTACTTCCTCAGGTACGGCTCTAGCCTACAGATTCCAACCGCAAATAAGCACAGTTCTCCTGAGTGCATGTCAAAGAAATCACAATCCCTAGAATTCAAATTCAATGGTCTACCAGGACTGTGTTTTCAAAAGCCATCGGGAACGCAACCTGACATTTAAAGAAAAGCTCGCCTTTATATAAAATATTCCCTGTTGTACATACATCATTGCTGTTAGAATACTGCTAGAGCTCCAGCAAACAAAATAATCCCTTCAATTATGCTTTTCCCCAGGAATTTTTCCATGGTATGTAAGTAATTGTACCGAGGCATTTGTCAATCAAATTATGTAAACAAGCTCTTGGTGATGAGCTCACTTGGAAAACATCCATTTACTCATAAAACTCATGAGAAAAGTCAAATTTGTAAGTTGCCACAATTTGTGTATACTGTACATTTTGTCTCAGGAGAAGAACAGTCAGGAAAAAATCTGCATAAATGCAAAAGGGCACTTTTTCTTTTAAATTTCTGGATTGGCTTATTTCATCATAAATCTATAAAATCAAAGTATCAGAAATCATAAACAAGTTATCTTGCTATTTTACGACCTTATATTGTAATAACCTTACATTATTTTGCTGGAATTGAGAGATCCCTGAATAGGAAGTGTATGCCAGGGTAGTACTGTATCTTTTGAAGTATTAAAAGCTTACTGCTTCCTCAGCGTGCATTTAGCATGTAACAAATATAATCAAGCCGTGATCACTGGAACTAAGCTACAAAAATTTATAATTCTGTGATGTAACTCATCAGCTGTCAGGATGAAGGATAAGACCTAATATTACTGAGCTGAATGAAATTATTTCCAAAATAATTATATAAGATTTTTAGAATAAACTTGGTACAGCAAATTACATTGGTTTTAAAATCTTCAGCAGAAAGGCCTTTTTCCCCTCTTAGACACTATGCGTTTAGAGCTCTCCAGGATGACATAGTAGAAAATAGTCTTGAAAATATTCTTGTACTTCGGGATTATTAGGTGTTACAAGTATAACAGCTATTACTATTTTTATGTAGAGTATCACTGACTCTTTTATGATGCTCATTATTTTCAGTAATACTAAATGAGCTGAATTTATGCACATAAATTAGTACTTCTACATTTTCATTTTTATTACATATATACATCACAGAGTTGTACAGATTAATAAAAAAATCCTTTTTATGTTCAAGAGAGCAGAAAAAAAGAAGGATAGTGAAATGAATATCAATAAGAAATTGTAGAAAATCAATAGAAGAAATTAAAGGATAAAAAAGAAGCTCTATAGTTGGCAGTAAGGAAAATAAAACTTATTTAAGGTCTATTTAGGACAAAAGGAATCCTATCAATGCTATTTCAGGAACAAATGGATTAAAAAAATCATAAAGGGCCCAAATTTTCAATAAATATTTCTACACACTACCTGGGGAAAAAGCAAAATGAGATACAGTATGCATATTTCCCATTTTAAAACCGATTACTAAACAGGTTACTACATGGGCAAAAAGCTGCTGGATGACTGCACCCAGAGGGTCGTGGGATGCTCCCTGGAGCCGGTGACAAGTGGAGAACCACAAGGGTCTGTCCTGGGACCTGACATGTCCAACATCTTTATTAGTGGCCTGGACACCAAATTGGGGATAGCAATCCACACGCTTAAAACCAGGGCTGTGATTCAGACCTAGGCAGGCCAGAGGGATGGGCAAATGGGAATGTTAGGGGCGAGGACAAATGGGAGCCCCAGACCCAGGCTGAAAGAACTTGATACCACACCATATGATCCACTCCTGAACTTGAAGGCAGAGCACCCTCACCTGGATGAAAACGCTGCTTCCACAATCCAGAGTGACTTCAAGCAACAAGAAATTCCCAGTCTTTTTATAATTTGCACTGGGCTGTGAAAAGCAGAGTAGAACCAGCAATTAGATTAATCCAATTCTCCAGAGGAATTAACTCCTGCCCACCTTTCCCTGGGTCAGTGCACAGGCTGAAACCCTCCCTCTGTAACCCCATCCAAAGGCTCCCCCGACTCCCCACAGTGGACCGGGCATCCAAGACTCAGCTCTCGTGACACAGCAGAGTAACCTGGGCTCAGACTGCCATGAAAGTGCTGTGAGAAGGTCTGTAAAAGACAGAAGTCTCACCCAGGGTTAGGATTGTTGAGACAGCATCATTAGGAGCTCAAAGATACAAGAGAGAAAACACCAGCATGGAAAGTTTTAAAGTCCTAACGGGAAAAAAGCAGGCCAGCTAGTCAGGCTGGTCTGTTCAGCTGGGAACTAGCTGTGAAGCACTGGGTCAAATCGCCAAGTGTCACCAGGGTTGATGTGGCTGGTGGCCGACAGCAACTTGAAGCACAGAGGATGTGTGGTGGTGTCCAGCCCTTCCCCCTCCTGACAGATGCCAGCCTCTCAGCAAAGGTTCTTCATACCAGAGGGGGTGGGCACACTGGTGCTTAGACTAACAGCTCATTAACTCCTAGCTATCTCCTATATGTTAACCAGTAAATTTTTGCTTTGTACTTTAAAGGTGCATATATCCTGACTGTAGTCTGCCTTTGTGCCTGGCTGAAGAGGTACAAGTGAACCAACCCAAAGGAGAGCCATAACAACACTGCAGCAGCGCAGCGGTCACTTGGGTTACCCTTGGGGCACTGACTTTTCTCGCAGATGGGTCAATATTTGCCAAGGCTCCGCTTACTAATTGTAATTCCTCTGGAGGCCTTCTCCAAGCATTTTCTAGGAAGAAGGAGCACAGAATAGCCATCTAGAGACAAAATTACAAAGTCTGACCTTGTGGTACTTGTGCCTCCATTAACTAGAGCTGACTATGAGGATATTTGTCAAGCCTCTAACTAGGTCTCATTTGACTTTGTTTTTTCTTCCCACACAGTTCCACAGAGAAGACCTCATACAAAGTTGCTTTGAGATATATCAACAGAGCAACAGTCAACGGCAGATGTCACCATCATTACAGCTGACAGACAGAGGTCGTGGGCTGAAACTGTGTCCAAGGGTCAGGAAAGCAGATTAGGCAGAGATTAGCAAATCCCAACACCTCGCAGCACTCCATTAAAAATCACTATAGATGTATGAAATGGGTGTCAGTAGACTGCTTCTGGCTCTCCACCCCCAGTTCTGCCTGCAAGGTCACCAGCTCTGGTGAAAACTTCTCCAGCTAAACCACTGCAAGGGGATGCAGCCGCAATCTCTGCATCATTCCAGGGTGGTCCCCAGGAGCAGAGGCTCACCTGGCTAAGAGCACTGGAGATGCCTGCGACACCAGGGCTACCAGAATGTCCAACCACAGCTGGCAGCATCTGCGGGAGAAAGCTGAGCCCAGGGAAGCCGTGGGGTTGTGGTTATCATCCACTACTGCTCTCAGTTTCTGTTGCAAGAAGGGTTGTTTGTTGATACTGTTAGCCGGGCAGCACGTTCAGATGAAAAATTGAGGGGTTGTGGCCAAGTCTCTTATTTACCATGGGATAAGCATATAATGCAGTGGAAAACAAGGTGTTGTGCAACCTACAATGGCTTGTGGAAGAGTTAGCCTTGCTCAGCTTCGGTGCCCCTATTAAGAGAAAAATGTTGATGAACTGGCAATAAGCTCTCAGAAGAGCCAAAAAATTACTAAAGTAGACTCTATACTGCAAGACTTCAGGGATTCCTTCTATGTAGATTTGGAAGTGTCATTACATATATAACTATTACAGTACTGTTCATGTAACCGGCGAAGCTAGAGCAGGATATGGCCAAAATTGTAGTTGGACAGCATAAAATTAAAAATAAGGGATACATCTGAGCAGTTCACAGAAGTTTTCCATGGATCCTTTAATGCCAGAAATAATTTGACATTACGATCGGTGGGTTTTAAGGAAGGTGTGCCCAACTTCAATTAACAATCAGGTCTTACAGATTTCGTTAAGGAAGTCCACCAGTTTTTGGACTTAATGTCTCTTCTTTTTTTCTTCTTTTTTTTTTTTTTATATATTTATTAATCTATGAATTGCTGTCTCCTGGTGAAATTCAGCTCCATGCCTCCACCCAGTGGGCTTTTCTCAGCCAAGAACAAAAGGAGCCCCTGAAAAGTGCTTGTACACACACAGTACCACTGGAAGAATGGGTGCTGCAAATTATTTCTCTCCATCTTTTCTGTGGAGTGGCTCAGCTGAAAGGCAGACAGGTATTTGATATTACCTTCTGAAGCTAGATAACCACAAAGGTGAGATGTTTAAACATGTTTTAAATTATCTTCATAATATGTTTGCCGTTGCTATAGAAACTATCATTGGGAAACATTCAAAGCCAGTTGACACCAGGGAAAACTTAAATTTCAGAGTGCTTTGTTTGGGTTTTTTTTTAAAAAATCTAAAAACCTGAAATTGGTTTCCTGTTTTAAAAATAAATACAAAACAGATTACAACACTGGCTTTTGGTAATAAATAACCCTTTGCTTTGTAGTACATATTTTCCACACTCAAACTAAGGAAAAGTATTTTCTACATTTTTTTTCCCAGTTGAGATTATTTAGCTACTTGCAATGGGATCCCTGTTTTAACCTGAAATGATATATACCCTATAATGCTTACAATAAAAGAAATTCTGTAAATGTGAATTATCTGTTAAATTATGTGAGTTATTTCATTACCAGTGCCTATATGCACTGGTTTTGTAAAACAATGGTTCATCTGAACCTGTATTCTGAATACTATTTGCATTAAGAAACACACATAGTCGTTATCAGTTCTCCCATCTGTGTGCACCTTCCATCCCTTTCTCTTCTGTTGGGCCCCCACCTTCACTGTGGCGTGTCACTTCCATTAAAAAACATAGGCTTATGAGGAAGTGCACTCTTAATACATCAAAGAAGAAAACACCGTTTGTCCTCCATGCTGGTTAAAGTAGAAAATACACTTCTCTCATCCCCCATCACTTTAATGACAGCATCTTCCTTACATCTAATACCAAAACCACTCCAGAATAAATCTCTTCTTTCACATACAATAGCCCCTCTATTATCTGCAAAGAGCTGTTTACAATTTATTAATACTACCATAGAACTGAAACTAAAAGACAATGAAATTAAAGGATAATGAAAAGCTTTTCAGCCTGTAATTGATCTGCAACTGTTAACAGATGCAAAAGTCTGGAGTCTTCAGTACAAATTAGATTTTGGTGGCATAGGAATAATACCAAACAGATAATAATTCAAACTGCAAACAAGTGATATGCTAATCATATGCTCTGACATTTTTTTAATAGCACAGGTCAAAGAACCATTTCACTACCAAGTTCATAATTTTTAGGAGACTAAACCTTTTTGAGAGACACCTAATGCAAAGTGACTGACAGAGATGCTTCTAGCTGTTCCTGCCTTTGGGGTTTTTTGTTTTTGTTGTTTTGGTTTGTGGTGTTGTGGGGTTTTTTTACAGCTGCCTGGGGTACCTTAATTTTACACTTGCCAAATGGCATTCTGAGGAAATAAAAAACTATGACAGTCTTACCTGCACATTATAGATTCAGGTTAAGCTCACTTCTGATTGCTTTTTTCCTTTTTTTGCTTTTCAGTTACAAGTTTTTCCTTAAATAGTAAATATTCATACTTCACCATACCGATGTTTTTGGTTTGCAAATCCAAATCCAAGGAAGGCGATGGCCTATTGTAAAAGAGTTTACAATACAGCCCAGGAATCTTTAGGAAGTTAAAAATATTAAAAAATGAATGGTGCTACTTGTGAAAGTTGTGCCTATATATGATTTTTCCAAAATACCTTTACCTTTCAGAACCAAGGAAGTTGGCAAACAATGTTCGTTTTCATCTTATACAGAGTATTAAATGTAGGTCCACCTTCTATTCAAAAAACCTTAGAATTACACAGAATCACATAACGGCAAGGGTTGGAAGGGACCTCGGGAGATCATCTAGTCCAACCCTGCTGCTAAAGCAGGTTCTCCTAGAGCAGGTTGCACAGGACTTCATCCAGGCTAGCTTTGAATATCTCCACAGAAGGAGACTCCACAGCCCCCCTGGGCAGCCTGTTCTAGTGCTCCGTCACCCTCAGAGTAAAGAAGTTTTTCCTCATATTCAACAGAAACCTCTTATGCTTCACTTTGTGCCCATTGCCCCTTGCCCTGTCGCTGGGCACCACTGAGAAGAGTCTGGCTCCATCCTTGTGACTTCCAACCTTAAGATATTTATATGTGTTGATGAGGTCCCCTCTCAGTCTTCTCTTCTTCAGGCTAAACAAGCTCAGCTCTCTCAGCCTTTCCTCACAGGGGAGATGCTCCAGTCCCCTAATTATCTTTCTAGCCCTCCTCTGGACTCTCTCTAGGAGTTCCTCATATTTCTTGAACTGGAGAGCCTAGAACTGGACACATTTCATTAGTTGTGAAGGTTGAAGTTATGAGCAATATTCAGAATTTACTTGAAATTTAAAATATTCGTGACAAATTCCTCCTGCATGCTATTTATTGCCTGTGCTAGCTCAGGATTCCCACAGAAATATGCTTAATTCTGACATGGATAATGCACTCAAAAATCTGATGTTTCGGAAAGCTTCCAACATAGTATTGCCCTTAATGAGCTCCCACTGTGCCTGCCTACCACCACGTAACTGCTCATTTGCTTTTATGGTGCAGTCAGGTGTGATGTAATGAAAAGTACTCTGCCAGAAGTACAAATCATAAGACTTAAGCTCCAACTCAAGAAAAAAAACAAACAAAACCAAACCAAAACCCAAACAACATCAGGGGCCAGAGGACGGATTAGGTAGCCTTTTATTTTCTTTTTGAAGTTCTCTTACTTTGTATGATTAACGTCAAGCACGTGCTTAAGCCTCACTGATTTAGGATGAAGCCCATTCCTAAGGGTGCTTGTTCTGAGCAGAGATGGGAAGTGAGGACGTGGGCTGGAAGAGCTGTCCTGCCCCCACTTATGCAGCTGAAAATTTGACAACTTGCTCTGCTACTAAGGACGACGCAGAAATTGAAGGTGTTGATGTGTATGCTGTAGTTGTGGCTTGTCCTCTTTGTGCACTGCCAGTGAAAATTTTTGTTAAATGCAAAGTGTTTGCCATTTTTGCTGTGATTTATTGCTCTTAGTGAAAAGGCAATGTATCAGTACACCTCCACACATTATCTCTGTGCATTAAAGAACGTTGCTGTCGGAGCAGAATACTGTGAAAAAGGACCAAGGAGCAACAGCTTATATACTTGCAGGTTCAGAAAGTGGAATTACCATAAAATTATGTATGTAATTGGTTTTAAAGTAACACTGACAATAGCAATCACTACCGCCTGGACAACAAGACATAGTTTTAAAATAAAAAATGACCACCCTAAGGAACTGCCTGAAAATTAGACCAGTGTTCACAGATGCCTACGTGTGGGTATGGATGGATGTGTAATTTATATCCCCTTTGCTTTGCTTTAATCTTGAGCACAGTGCATATGAAATATGTTTGTGTTTTTGAATCTGCAGGGCAATTCAACATGTTGACACCTATATGACAATTATGATTCATAGTTTGAATAAATTGATAATTTAATGTATATTGGTTTATCAACCACTAAATGCATTTTAATGCATATCAGATTATTGTAAAAGGAACTCCCGCTACCTCATTAAACCCAAATACTATTTTCCACCTAAGTTTTATTTACAGTATCTGTAAGAGAAAAAAAAAATAGAAAAAACCCCAAATGAAATAAGTAGCAGAAAAAAATCATAAATAATAGTGATGCAGCATGAATTCATGCTTTTTATACCTATAATTTCTACAGATGGGCCATTATCTGAAGAAATCAAAACAGCATAAAAAAAGCTTTCACTGCATTGTCTTTGGAGAATGAAATGTATGTGCTGTATTCAGAAGCAGAAATTATATTGTAGCATATTTCTCTGGGATGACAAAAACACACATTAATGATTATAGTGGAATATAAATATAAACATATTACAGCTTTGTATCTGAGAGGAGACGTCCTACCTCCAGCAGATATATGCCTCATGAGCCTAAGTGCAGAATGTTGCTTGGTTTTAGCTATCATTAGGAAATAAGATGCAAACTGAAAAAGGACAGTGAAGCAAAAGTAACTTATGAAAAACAAACTTGGCTTTAATTTATTAACAGATAGGGTTATGAAATATTTGGTGTTAGTGGACTTTTTGTACCCAGTAATATTGTCTGATGAAGTTTGATGACCTAACGTTTTCAAGCAACTTTTAAATACCCAGTGGCATGGATGCAGACTTGACTACTGTGTTGCCAACTGCCAGGGATGCTGAGCAAGCTAGTTCTGTGCCATGTATGTAAACATCCAGTAATATTTCTAGAAGCTTCAAATGCTCAATATCTGTACAGATCAGCTGTAAAGCTTCCTGCCATAAATCTGATGAGCCTGGGCCAGATCAGACATACTGTGTGTGCACTGAATGCAGAGTTTGTGTGTGCATAGTAAATCCTAAATGCTGAGGCCAGATGAATTTGCTGCCAATGAGACAGCCATCTGTGGAGGGCAGCTACTTCCATTCCTCCCTGGGAAACCCTCACCAAAAATACAGCAGTGCTGTCATCAGGGAGCAGACACAAAACTGGTGTAGGTAGGAAACATAAATTATATCAGCCTGAAGACTGTTTTAATTATAAACACTCAATTGGTGTGTGGAGCTCTTGTAGAAAGAACACTTAACAGCACCAGCCTAGTCTGGTGGATAGTTGTACATACAGCACTACAACCAGTCCTTGAAACTAACAAATTAAAAAAATTCATCGTTAAGTATCCAACTTAGGATTCTGCTCTGAAAAAAAAGAAGTGTATTTATTTTGCCTTATATTCGACCTAACTTAACTGGACAATAAAAGAAATTGAACATAAATATTAACAACTTAACGATAAAACTTGAAGGCCTTACCATAATCTGGCATTATCTTGTTACTGTACACGTTTCACCACCTGTGTCTCCTTACAGCAATCTAAGCCATATGTGTATCTGATTTGAGTTGGCCATTGACCTAAAACATGCTACGCATCACAGTACAGTCCTAATTTTTTTTAAATGTTACATAGGAGGAGACTTATTTCTAGTTCCATGCCAGCATACCTCTGACTTTTCAATTAGGATGACCTGTCAGCAGTTGTAGGACATGTACTTTACATCTGCTATTGGCAGTTAATTTAAGTCCTAGTACTTATCACATAAGGAACTAAATAAGGAAAGAGGAAAGAAGAGAGAGAAAGGAAGAGAGAAGAAGAGATAAAAGAAAAATAACCTACCTTGTAGCAAGTCATTACTGTTTAACTAACTAAACAAATAAAATTCTAGGGACAAAGAAAGAAACTACTGTAAGAAAATTAACAGCTCCCTGCTCAAAGGGAGCTGCCCTGTCTTGCTCAGCTGTGTGTGATATGTTCAGGACTGTTTTACTGGTCTATTGCTCAGAAAGCATTTTTCATTCTCTGTCTAAATTTTAACAGAACTGCACTGTGAATCATGGACTTCTAATGAAGTGTTGCTGCCAAATGACCCTTACAAAGGCTTCTTCAGGACACAAGACGGGATTCATCTCACCTACCTCTAGAAGTCTTGATGTTAGAACTAGTCACCATCAACTCCCTATGGATAGTTATGTATCTCTAGGAGTGATACCTGTGATTTATGTTCAGATGAGATTATTTACCCCTTGATGGTATTCTCACTGACTATAGAGAACCTTAGGAACACTAGAGTTATGATGTTACGTTTATATTATTATTATTTATATTAAAATAGGACAAATAAATCCACCTTCAGTTTATAAAAAAAATATTTCAGGAATTCCCTGACTTTTTGCTTACTACTTTTCATGTCTCAGAACACCTTTCACTACACGGCAGGGTCATCAGATGTAAAGCTGTGATCTCTAAAATACACAAAAATAATAAACAATACTCTTGTAGCTCCCTTACGTAGCTCATTTTTTGTTTTTTTTTTAAGTAACCAACACAGGAAGAATGAAAAAAGTGCATCAATGTCCTAGGGCAACCCAAGCCCATGCTGCATCATCCTCTTGCTTTTGAGACCTCCCATGGAGTTAAACCTTTAATGCACGATATGACGTTATGGTCACCGCTGTATGCTGTATGTCTCAACACTCGTACTGTTTATGCATATTACAGAAGAATTAGCATCCATAGTGCCTGAATGCATGTACCTGCATTTATTTCCATAATGCTTTTCACTGCTTCCCAAATTGTTAGTGACGGCTGCTTCAAAGTGAAATCCTGCTGGTAGCTACAGAACCATTACTCTTATTCATTCCCATTTTATGGTTTCTATCATCTTCAGCATTGTCTGAAGTCACTTTGGATTAAACAGGTTATTCCCTTTCTGTGCACTTCCGTGGACTTCCCTTAAAAACATGAGCTGTATGATTTCATGACACAGGGCACATTTACCACTAAAAAAAATTTAGCTACTGTGTAGCTCTCAGGAAAAGGGTTTTGTGACCATGGTCACAATAAATATAAGCACAGGACCTAAATGAAAAGGTCAGACTCTGACCACTAATCTCGAGAACTCTTCTTAATCACCTGAGCTATCCAAACATAATTGATAAAAGCAATCATCATGCTAAAAAGTACGTAAAAGAACCGATTAGCTGTAGCCTGCTGTTACTTTTGACTACAGGTTTCCAGTAACGCAGAGGAAAATGAACTAAATTACTTGATATTATAACTTTATCTAGATGAATTTATAATTTCTTTTCTTGGCACTGCCCTTGTAGCTAGATATCTATGATGTTCAATGCTCTGTATATATGTAACAAATAGTACTCTCTTTTTTTCCAGAATAAATTGTTTCTTAGATTAGAGGGACAGTCTTAAAACACAGTATCAGCTCTCCTAACCTGGCAACTACCAAGGGTCAAAAATAGAGGTATTTGTTTCTCATCGAGTTCCAAAGAACAGCATTTACGCAGTGAGGAGCACATCAGTGGGGAGTTCAGACCACTCTGACGCCCCATAAGCAGATCGGTGCAGCAGAGCCATAACCATTTGATCTGCAGATCCTGAATTCCAGCACCAAAGCACCGACCATGAGCAGAAACTAGAGACTCCTTAGGGAAACAGTCTTTCTGCTTCTAGCACTCGGAGATTTGCAACACAAATTGTCTCATGGCAGTTAGAAAACAAAATAAAATTCAGCATTTTTGTATAGCTTAAATCTACATGCCACTTCTTACCATGTTATCTAGTGAGCAAGCGTGGACTGAATAGGTTAGTAAAACATTAAGCTAGCTTAGTTTATTTTTATAATGCTTATTTTCTTTTTTAATTGCCAAAGTGGGATCCTCAAATACAGTTTCTCAACAGACATATGTGTTTCCTCAGCTGGGTTGATATCAAGCTATTAAAAAATAGATACAAACGTGGGGATGTTCTCTCTTTTGGGAAAACATAGAAGTAAATCCAGACTTGAAAACAATGATCCAAGTTGCTATTAATTAAAAACTACATAGAAGACAACAAAGTTGTACACAGAAGGCAGAGCAATCAGCATGTTTTAGGTCCAGTTACACAGCAGCAGACCAACAGTTATTTTACCAAGAGCTGAGACTGAACTACTTTAGACTTTTTTTTTTTCCTTTTTATATCCCAGAAAGGTTTTCTTTAGAGTAAAGTCAGCAAGCTAGCTGCACGGCTCTCAGTTCATTATTAACTACCCTCTCAGCAATTTCCAGAAGGCATGCATGAGTTAATAAAAATTCTACAGAAAATTGGTGTTTCAGAGCTCTGTCCTGTCCTCACTGATTCTATTCAATGAAGCGCCCTTCCATTTTTCTTATGTTCACAATGCTCCTGTTCATTAATCCATTTAGAACTGCTTCTAAACTCTTTGATTAATGATTTAAAACATTACTTTGTGAAAGCAGAAATAGACACTAAGATTACAATCAGGTTTTTAACTTCGTGTGCAGGCATAATTTATCAGATTGTAAAGATAAAAAAAATCCAAAGTCTACACTGTCCAGCATTTCCAAAGCCTTAGTATCTTAATGGATGAAAGTTTTTGGTTTCTTTTTCCTATTAGTGGCAAGGAAAAAAAAAAAAATCTTTCAAGATGGGTAGGGGGTGAGAAAGTCCCTGTACTGTCGAAGTCAGCTTAATGAGATGATCCATTTAAGTTACATTACGATTTCCCAAGAAGTTACCTGCAAAAAGAGCAAGGGAAGCTTCACATTCTGTTCCTCAGAACCAAAAAGAGAAAAATGAATGTATTGTACCTGATGCTTTCTTCCCTCCCTTATTTCTGATTCACAGCTTCACTGGTCTATAATGAAAGGAAAAAAAGAGATGTCTGAAGTTGCCTGCATTCACTGACTATCCAACTTAAAGAATAAAATTTCAGACTGTGCAGCCCTATCCCTTCCACTTCATCTTAATCAGAAGATGTACTGGAAAGACATAGCTACTTGAGATCTGCAGGCTTTCAGAGAATAGAAAACAAACTGCTACAGAAGAGAGAAGTGGAGTGTGTGACTAGGAAAAAAAAAAAAAAAAAAAAAAGAATGGCAACAGGACTTATGCTCTTCTTCTTCATGTTTCAACTTCTTCCCTACATATTCACAGCAGAGTTTAATAAAAACCAGTACAAGTTTAAAATCCCATTGGACTAACTTCTTATATGTTTCAAATTAAAAGACACAGTTGAAAGCAGCTTTTACAGGCACCCTCCGTAAACTCATATAATTTCTGTTGCACTATTTTCCTAGTGATCATGAGATCAAAAAAAAAAAAAAAGTCATTAGATCTTTATTTCCTTCCTCAAAACATTCCTACCCTCCATTCTCCACACTTCTCTCCATACAAAGACAGTAGGTCAGTTGCCACAGTGCTACTCCAAAAATGAAAGCAAAGGTTCAATTCCCTTCTCTGCCTGTATGACCTTGACCTTGACTCACCCAGCAGCACATCGCTGCTGTGGTGGTACTGAATTAATTCTGGAGGCTCGACAGTGCAGAGCGGGCTCAGGAAGCAGCCGAGACACTGGACTGCACTGGATTCTCAGGAAACCACCCTGGGCTGCCACTTCACGGTGATCAGCAAAGGACAGTGTGGGGAAATACGTAATTAACTTCTTCCTTTTAGAACTGTTGTATCAAGAATTAACTTTGTGTGGAAAAAAAATGTCTCTTGTGAGAGTCTGTGAGAAGCTGGGCTTAGTCATAGCCCCTTTTTACCTCCAAATCAAATAAAGCTATGGAGGAGAGAAAGTGATGGGGAGAAATGACAGAAACTCCTTCTCCTCCTTGAAACCAGTAATGCTGGGGCTAAGGTCAAGATACCACACTGGTTTTTGGTAAGTGCTTTGCCTGATCAGGTTATCTGAAGGATGTGGGGAAGAGGCATTTTCAGATGCCTCTTCAGGAAAGTCAGATAAACCTGGTCTGTTTCATACTAACCAGCACCAAGATCATGGCATAAAAAGACTAAAGAGGAGGGCAACAGTTAAAGTTAGAATGAGGTAAGATTAAATTTCGATGACCAATACTGTGGAACAGATACTGCGAATTCTGGATTTCTCTCAAAATTCTAATTCTTAAACAAAACCAGAGAATAACGCAAGTAAAAAAAAGAAAAAAGATTCCTTTTAGAGCAGAATTCTGTTCTTTTCCACTGAGCAACTGAGACTTCTTGTTGCTAAGGAGGAATGAAAAACACAAAAGGGTAATTAATTTACTAGCTTATATGGCCTAGCCTATTCTCCAGGAAGAATGAAGCATATGGAAGACTTTGATAGTAAAGTCTAAGACTTACAGTTTTCCAAAACCCTTCCAGACAGCTGACATCATGGCAAACATCTGCCCAGCAGGCATACAAGGGAACTGATGGCAAACTGAGGTCTTCTTAAGATGACAATTCAGAATATTTCCTTAGCCAAAGAATGATAAAAGATCATACAGAGTAGCAGACACACGCAAACAAATAAAATGGTTGAACCATGAATTCACATGGAAGGTGTTTCATGCTATTCACAAGTTACATGAAGCTAAGATTTTAAGGCTTTTGCACTACTGATAAAAAAGCCTAGTAATTGCAAATAGTTGCAGTATGCATTTTTTTTTCAACAAAAGCTGACAGCGTACAATGACAAGAATCGAAACAGACTGTGTATGCCAAAACTTGTCTTCCCTCTTTCTGGGCACTTTTCTGCTCTTTAATGTTTCAGCGTGGAGCCATTTAGAATTGGCAATTACAGCAATTATCAGAAAAAATATAGAAGGAAAAGTATAAAACAGAATAAGCATGTCAAGTTTACACTCACTTTCTTCTCCTGGAGTGGACAAGCCCATTTCAAGAAAAGCTACCAAATTTTCTGTTGGTGCACTACCTTATGACGCATGTTCAGTTTCTCCTAAATGACGTCACAGGACAAGGATTCAAAGCCTTCCAAAAAGTATAACAAGATGAGGTTGAAAAAGCCTCAGGATACTGACACAAGAAACATTTTAAACAACTCAACTCCTGAACTATTCCTCATTTAACAGCGCTTGTCATACAAGTCAAGACTATTTACTTTTCCCATATATTTTAAATAAGGATTTTCTGCAGTTGATATCAACTTCTAAATGAGGTAATTTAATACTGTAAATGTACTGAACTTACAGATCATGACCTGAGAAATTTATTCCATGACATTCCTTACTTTGATGTCTAAATAGTCTTTACTATATGCAGAAAAAACTCCACAGTATTACTTCTTGGCTGCCAAAGTAGACTCAGATAAAGGAAAAAGTATAATAGTATTCTCCTGTATAATCTTAAGGAAAATAGTTAACTTGCTTTATTGCAAACTTACTAGTCTTACTAAGAATGCTTTCATTAGGCCACAGATCACTAATTGCATGTCCAAATCAAGATTTTAAAAAACGTTCTGAAGAACAAAGATTAGAATCTTGATATACTCAGCGTACCAAAACCTCAACCATCTACCCGATCCATCATAGTTAGAAAGTCATACCTAGCTTGTGAACAAACTAAATCACCAAAGTATAAAGCACCAAGCACAAAGTATATGTTAAGTCTACATGATCTTTACATTCACACCATCCTTGGACCTTTGGTAAGTTTCATTCTTTATGAAGAATGATAAATAACAGCCACCCAAGTGTAGTTTATGTTCTTTGTTTTCGGGTGTCAAACCCTATCCAACATCACACAAACCACGCTCCTAGCCTTGGCAGTTCATATCAACTATGTCTCATGTATCATTTTACTCAAGTAAGCACAATTTTAGTAGTCACAGTTGCAGGAAGTATTAAGAGGTAGAAAACAAATGCTTTACACTATGTAGATTTATGTTCACATGGTATTAGGCTCTAATGATTTAGAATCCAGGATATTACACAGCTAATAGAATTTAAGTTTAGAAATACAGACCATTTGTTTTCAAGGTATCAGATCTCTCTCGCCCTCAGCATAGAATAAATATTTTCAGGATGAATATCCTCCACTATTGGACTGATGAGATAAATCAAGCCAATGACAAAAGTAACATAGAAGCAAAAAGACATTATTTATTACAATTAATAAAATGTCCACAGGTAACTCAAGACCTGTAATTAAGATGTATGCAGTGTTTTATGTATTTTGCTGTATTTTCTGAAGAAGAAACTCCACTTGTAAGTTTAGATTTGGCTGTCCTTTTTTTGTCTTCTTACTCAATATTTTATAAGCTTCCATTTTCTTTTGCTTGTACAACCGTTGAGCTGCTTCTCTTTGTTGTTTTCTTTTTTCTGCTTCCTGGAATTAGAGATACGATGATGAAATAATTACATACTTTCTATAACTATGAAGCTAACTATAAGCAATAAAATTTGTTTTTGTAAAGACACTGGTAATTAGATATTGTACTGACGCTGGAAACACCATCACTGAACATCTTAATCAGGATTAGGATTATCTCTAGGATACTGGCCACATCTGCATGGGACTGGCAGATCAGACATGGGACAAATCTGGAGCTGGAAGTCGGGCAAGTCTGTGATACTAGGACAGCATCGCAAGCAGCATTACCCAGGGCAACTTAATCAGGACCAAAGTACTAGTGACCCACCCTCTTTGAAGCAACACAGACTGCTGTCTTCACCGAGAGAGCAAAAAAACCAACCTAACTAAATTTTCAATGGTACAAACTTTCTGTGTTGAGGGGACAGCACACATGCAACCAAAACACTAATAGAGGCATTTACATTATGTGGGTAATCATCATGATATTATGTTCCGTTTCTATCAAGCAGCTTACACCCCTTTGTGTTGTAATTTGTGTTGTAATTTTAGTAAGTAATTTGGGCAAACATCCACTTATATCACATCCTACTAAGATATGCAAGACATCACAAATCAGACTAAAGGACCGCTTCAGTTCATTTGGATTTCTCCTCATAAAGCTTATTCTTTGAAATGCAGTGCCACACTGACCACAAAAGCAGATGTTTCTGCAGAATGCTCAAACAGATGATAATTTATCAATTATGTTATTGTTTTCCATGACACAGCTAGCTTCTAGGATGTACAAAATTAGTGAGAATGCTCTGTGATGCAGAATATAAAATTAACCAGAAATGACCCAAGAAAATACTTCTAAATAGAAATCTAAGAGGCTTCTGGGGGGAAAAAGACCAAACAAACCAGCAAGTATAACATCTCTCCATTCAGAATGCTTCAAGTATTTTACCGTAACAATGATTCATATCATTCATTCATTTTCTTTTTTTCTTTTGTTAAACCAGAGTAGCATCGACTAACTCACCTATAATTTACTTCCCATCTAATTAATAGTTTTACTACTGTTCGGCATACTGTTGTAAACAACACTCATTTAAGTTACCAAGCAAATGCTTACTCAGAGCAAGAATATTCATCTTACTTAGGCAGTTGTTACTTAGGTTACTTATGTTCGTATTTTTTCTGATCTCTACTAAATCTTAGCTTTTTTATATAGTAGGGAGGCCAAAACTGTCTTTAAGCTTATTTCTTTTCCCAAAATAAGTTAACAGCAAATCCAGTGTTTCCTAACTTATGTGAAGGTAAAGTACCCGATCATCACACCAGAATTCCACATAAATTATTACTGTTATTGTGGCACTTAACTACTGATTTTTTTGCCTAAATATCTTGAGTAAGACCAAAAACACTAACACCTCCCCTCAGGCAACTCTTGCGTGCTGCTCAAAGAAAATTCCTTGCAGCATTGCTGGATTTTTGTTCCTATTTCCTCTAAATAAGCTGGTCATAGTATTAATTTATTTTAGCATGATCTGTATCTAATATTCAAAAAAGAAGCTCTCAGCTGAACAACGATGTAATTCGCCCAGAATCATGGATCAGCTTGCATAAAACTACTCTAGCTTGCAATACAACTAAGCTGAAGAAATATGTTTTATCCAGCTATGTATTTATGTAATATTTATTCAGCAGTTACTGAAATTTAGTTTGTGAGCAGCAAGTTACATAACTTCTACAATACAATGTGTGCCATTTTACAGTGCAATGAACAACGTACTGGGAGAGAACAAAACTAATTAAATAAGGATGTCTCAAATTAATAACTCAACTAAGGTATTCGACAATGACAGTATTAAGATACGCCCTGTCCCATTAAAGTAGAATGAGGGAAAAAGTTACTAAAGATTTTGGTCATGGATACAATTACATTTAATTGTTTCACTGTTGGCCAAAGCACATAAAAAGGTAAAATGAAGACTGCATTATAATTATAACAACATCATAAGAAACAGGATGGGTATTTCATTTTCCATCACAAGATGATGGTACTGTTATTACTTCCCCTTCTACAATATTTAAGAGGTCTAGTACAATCCATCAAGCACTAAGCTTTTCTTCATGTACCAACTGACATAATAAAATCCCACTAACGGCAACTGCGAGACAAAAACAGTAAGAACAAAGACAATAACTTTGCACACCTGCATGCCCGAATATTACTGTCAAGTTGAAAAAGGCTGAAAGAATACCAATAACTATTTTCCTCTCCTATGGTCCTATATAGGTCCAGATGGAAAACTGACAGGTAGGAATGCAATTAATCTAGTCTTTGTCTACAATCAAGACAGTTCTGTGCTTAAGATTTACCTCTTTCTTTCTAGCACGCTCAGCCTTTATTTTCTCATAGTCTTCTTTTGCCTTCTGATTGGATGTTTTCTTCTTAAACTTCCTTTCAGTCGTGACTGACCTATGAGAAAAAGCACATGTACTTCAGAGACAGACTATCACCAAACAGACATAACCATACATCCCAGAGCCACTGCAGAATCAGAGTATAGTCTTCCACTCTTCCACTGGCTTTTGCATACTTGGGGAAGTTAATTAGAAATACAGATTTACAGATTACGTAAGTGACAAGCAAAGCTCATCCTTCTACACTGAATGGATACACATTTGCACTACTCTTACATGACACCCAACACCACTACATGTCATGTAGTGAGCATCCAGCTTGAAAACACAGCAAACTAAACTCCTCCAATGCTGAGTGTGCTGAAGATTGGACTGCACAGAACTTTTAATAACACATATACCTTACATGCTGGATCTTCACATGGATGGTGTTTCACTGAGTTTAGAGGGTGCCTAAAAGAGAGGTTTTTTTCCCATCCTACTAGCTCTTCAGAGCTAGAAAAAGTGAATGCACAAGCTTAGAGCTGCATTACCTCTTTCTAGTTCTGACATACAGATGCAACTGCAGAGATATGAGGACAGCCAGCTGTTAGCCAACTGCCTGCCAGAGAAGTCAGGCTGACATGGCAAGGTGAAAAAACACAGTAGTAACAAGGCTTTTCTAAAATTTTTTTCTTGAAGGAGATGTTCCTTAACGATCTGAAATTAGGTACTGAATTTTTCTTCCCAATTTCATTACAAAAAACTGCCCAGGTATCTTTCAAAGACAACCTGTGCCATTTGTCTGGCATTTACACTACTTTGAGTGGATTTTTCTGGTTGTTTAGGTCTAATTTTTTTTTTTTCTGATTTACAATAAAGCCATTACATAAACAGCAACATTTCACACTTTTAAAACATATGCTTTGCTAGACAGTTAACAGCTGTTCACAAAATAAGTTTTTGATTAATCTATCACTCAATTTTTTCTAGCATCAGAACTAGCCATTGCCATCAAGAACATTTCAGACAGATGATCAAAGAGGAAAGTGAGGGTATTTACTCATATCTTAATTTAGAAATACCACACTCTTCAGGAAAAAAAACCCAAACCTTTGCTTTATTCACATCTCCATCTTGTGGCAATACCGTGTAATGACACCTCATCTTCTCAGAAGTAAGAAACTACTTAAATTGCAATATATGCTAACCTAACCAAAGTCTTTATTTTACATTCACACAGAACACTGAAGTCTACCTAGCAGACTCTACACATCACCCCACCTCACAGATTAGCAGTCACACTTTACAGAATTATTAGTTCTGGTTTACAGTCACAATGACCATAGTTTAAGCAGAATTAAAAAAAGCTCTGGTTTAAAAACAAACAGTCCTATTTCAGACATCCCCACGAATTAGCTGCCTATTCCAGACAAAACTCTACCTTTCTCCCACTGCTGGGCTTAGATCTGACTGCCTTTTACCCCTCTCCCTAAGCATTCTTCCCGGGAAAGTTCAGGTGTAGATACACCTTGTCCTGGGGACAAAAAGGCTTTATCTCAATCACCGTACTTTAATGTCATTTAAAAACACCGCCATGACCCTGTTAGACCTGAGCGACTACTGCTTTTCCTTTTAATGACATACCTAACCAAGATTTCAGGGGGAATTACTGTCTGTCACACAGGGAGAAAATGGTTTAAATTGTCTGACATTTGTTAGACCACAAATTAAAAACTCCATTTGATTATTCCCAGTTATAAGTAAATTTAAAATAAAACAAAAAACAAAAAAACACCAATGGCAAACTATTATGACATCTCTATTATTTAAAATTATTGCTTTGATCAAGAACACTTTATTGCCTTAAGGTCTTACTAAATCCTTCATTTCATTTTTTTTTTACAGTTCATACCTAACCCCCCCCAAAAACTAGCCACACCACAAAAGGATAATTGCACATAATACCACTCATTCTATCAGAAAAACAGTGCAATATCAGGAAGACAACTTATCAGACTGGGAACAGGAAGATAATGCAAAAAAACTTCCTGAAAAGTGCCATTAATTTAAAAATACTGAGAATCAATTCAAAGGAAAACTCTGTACACTCAAAACCACACTACCTGAAATGCAGGCTGTTCTCTTTGTAGGCATGGTAAGAAATTGGCTAAACGCTTACTGGTCTTGGGCTGAACCTTATCCTTACAGTACAATGGTGACTGTCATATTATTACTGGGGAATCAAGCCCTAAATATCCTCAATTTTGCTTTCTGATTCTGATTCAAAGCTGTATGTTTAAATTTTCTAACACTTAACCTAACTGCATTTTTTTAGCAAAGCAAATACTTTATATGGACTTCAAAAGGGTAGTAAGATCTAAAATATTTCTTTAATGACGGAAACAATTACTTGGTTTTAGAGACATATTTCAAAAACTTACTCTGCTGCTTCATTAAGTTTTTCTTCTGATAAAACTGCATCTTCTGGAGACCTCCGTCGCTTCTTAAGCCTTTCTTCCTTAAGCCTTTCTTCCTCAGCTAAATAAAGATGTTTCAAGTGCTCTGGATAAGTATCCGTAAACTGATTATCCTGCTGTGAATGGACTTTTCTTCCTTTTTTCAACAATCTCCTGTATTGTCTTTCGATCTTTTGTTTTCTCTGAAATGCAAATCCTCGTCCTGAAAACATAAGAAAAAGGTTTAAATACACCTTTGCTGAAGTACTACCACACCATTCAATTGTTGCCAGGACCACTTCAATCCATTTTCTTTCCAAAACAGAAAAAAAACCCCAACCCTATCTGTGTTAATTTTAATAAGGACCAGTCAAAAATTCAAGGAAAAAACACTGTTATAAATCCGCTTCCTACTCGCATCGCAGCTTGTACAGACTTACTACAAATTATCACCTAAGCCCTAAAGAGAATATGCCACTGCAAACACACTCCTTAATGCACACTCAACTTTATACACCTTTGTCGATGCTTTCAAATCCAGTGAAAAGATGTATTAAGATTTCACTTCTCTGCTAACTTTGACAGCTTCATAAGCAACATCAGAATAGATTCCAAAATAGATTCAGAATCACAAGGGTTGGAAGGGACCTCGGGAGATCATCTAGTCCAACCCCCCTGCTAAAGCAGGGTCACCTACAGCATGTTACACAGGACTTCATCCAGGCTAGCTTTGAATATCTCCACAGAAGGAGACTCCACAACCCCCCAGGCAGCCTGGTGCTCCGTCACCCTCAGAGTAAAGAAGTTTTTCCTCATATTCAACTGAAACCTCTTATGCTTCACTTTGTGCCCATTGCCCCTTGCCCTGTCGCTGGGCACCACTGAGAAGAGTCTGGCTCCGTCCTTGTGACTTCCAACCTTAAGATATTTATATGTGTTGATGAGGTCCCCTCTCAGTCTTCTCTTCTTCAGGCTAAACAAGCCCAGCTCTCTCAGCCTTTCCTCATAGGGGAGATGCTCCAGTCCCTTTATCATCCTAGTTGCTCTCCTCTGGACTCTTTCTAGGAGTTCCTCATCTTTCTTGAACTGGGGAGCCCAGAACAGGACTCAGTCCTCCAGGTGGGGTCTCACCAGGGCAGAGTAGAGGGGGAGGAGAACCTCCCTCGACCTGCTGCCCACACTCCTCTTAATGCACCCCAGGATACCATTGGCCTTCTTGGTAACAAGGGCACATGGCTGGCTCATGGTCAGCTTGTCGTCCACCAGGACTCCCAGGTCCCTCTCGGCAGAGCTGCTTTCCAGCAGGTCAGCCCCCAGCCTGTACTGGTGCATGGAGTTCGACCTCTCCAGGTGCAGCACTCAGCACTTGCCCTTGTTGAACTTCATCAGGTTCCTCTCCACCCAACTCTCCAGCCTGTCAGGTCCCACTGAAGATAGTCTCAAGACAATCATAATAGTAATACTGTCTATTTAAGTAGCCTGAAGCTGCAATGCCACAGGGAAAAAAGTCACTAAATCACTGTATTGTACTATATTAACATTCTGTTTTATCTTTTTGCACAAATAGTATTTTTATAGTTACTACTTTCTTTCTAACACCTGTCCAGGAAGAGCTTTTCTACAGCTTCAAAAGTATGCTACATCATGGAATGATTTAGCCTTAGATGAAGCATCAGATAATGGTTGTTTCAGTCTCACATAGTATATAACCACTTACCAATCTTATGCCCAATGTGGCTTTTTTTCCTCATATGTTGATATGTTGGGGTTTTTTATTGCATTAGTCTTAAAAGCTACTGACTTTGATAATATTCATTAGCAAAATAGTTTCTAAAGGCAGCAAGTCCAAATCAGACCCAACTCTTCCTTTGATTCGTTCTCCAAAGTTGACATTTCAGAAAAGTACTGTAAAAGCCGATGCTCTTTTTCCCACCAGTTTATTTTCACACTTGCATACCTCCCTGTCAGTAGACTGAACCTATTTCCAAGTACTCTTCCATTATGAGCACACAGCTTCACGGAAAACTGAAAGCCAGTCCTAAACCAGAACCATCGCCACCCGGACCCACC
>NW_009260774.1:6247563-6256344 GCF_000687185.1 Egretta garzetta
GCCTCCCGTGGTGCCCGGGCTGCTGGGGCCGCCTGTGGGCCTCGCGGTGGCTCCCCGCTTCCAGCCGCCTCACGCCCCCTGGGCGGCACCGGTCTCTTTCCTCGCTCCGAGGACCGCCTCGGTGCCCTCCTACCTGTGCTGGGAATTATTTTCCTTGCCTTAATAAACCAGGGGAATGTCACACCTCTCTGCCCAGCTGCCTTTTTCCCCCTCCGTCTCTGCCCGCTGCCTTGCTGCGGCCGCTGCCGCGGGGCCGTGCCATTAAGTCCGCCTTCAGCCGAAGCCCTTTGGGCTTTGCGCGCCGGTGTTTGCACCAGCAGCGCCCGTCTTCGCCAGGGTAGCGGGGTGTGCTTGGAACCGTCCCGGGTCAGATGAGGTATAGCCGTGGTGGGAGGAATTGCGCGCTCGGTAGCGGCAGTGGTGGTGTTGGTCTCATGGTATAAATTTCATCCTGTTCGTTCAGAAATGAAAGGAAACTCCTGACTGTCAAAGACTCCTTCCCTCTGACAAATTTCTGGAGAACAGAAGTAAAATGAACCAAAAAAGACCCCTCCACATGAGTGGAAAGATGTTAACAGTTGAAAGTCCTCCAAATGTTGAAACTCTGGAAATGTGGAGGACAGCTGGAAAAGGCTTAAACGCCACTTTCCTATATATCTGTAATAATGAGCGTCTGGCAAAGGAAGACAGAAAGCAGTTTTGTTTCTGACAAGACCTATTTAAGAAGCACTTCATATTTTTGGTAATTTTCAAGTAACTCAAGAGGAGGGCAGCTCTGAAACCGGTCTTACTGAATTTACTGCAGTCCAGGTGGAAGGGAAGCGTACCGGTAATACGCTTTCAGGCAGAGCGCAGAAACGAAGGTAAAGCACCCAAAAGGTGTGTTATCTGGGGGGACTGGGCCCCAGCAAAGAGATCGGTTTCAAAACTGGAGGTAAAATCTTTGACAAAGATCTTAGCCGAGAAAAACCTGCGTCATGCCAAGGCTTACGGAACGTAGATAGCTCTCGCGTGGCGTTAGCTCTGAAACGCGACGTGAAATGACACGTGAGACAGGAAAGCACACTGAGTGTAACGGAAGGGTCCACAGAGAGTAGCATCTGGAGCTGTGTACTTTTTGGCACAGGAGACACGCTAAGATAATGATTTGGATTTGGAAAGAGATTGAAGAACTGTGAATTGCTACATCTCTTGCAACATTTCTCTCTTGGATCTAAAGACCTTCGAAATATTAACTGTAAGACTCGTTTTTAAAGGGTTGAGGTATCTGGGAAAAAAAAAACCACAGAATTTATTTGTGCATGAAAAAGACACTGGATTATGAATTAACTTTGAGAGCCAGATGGAAACAAGACAGCGGCCCAGTCAGCAAGCAAAAGCGTTGGGAAGCAGCGAGGCAAAACTTAATGTTTTTGCCAGGTAATGTCAGAGTCAGAACGGGTTCAGAGCAGCGGGACATAAAATTAAATGTAAATAGAGGCTGGAACAAAACTAATGATTAGATGCAGTCATCAGAAAGAAAACACGAAAGGAAAATTACCCTGATCTTGCCTATTTCTAGGGGAAAGTCCGTGAAATTATTCAGACGCTGAAGTGGTTGCCTGTAGAATAGAAAGAAAATCAGGAAGGCAGAGTATTGTTTTGTAGATTCTAAAATTGGAAAATCATTTAGTGATCTATATTCAAAATGCATGTCACAGAATCTGATACAGAAATTACTGGAACAAAAGGACACAATTTATGACTAAAATGAAGCACATGTTTTAGAAGGGTACGAAGCCTTCATGCTGGGGCTAAAATACAACATTTCTTTGGTTTCTATGGGGGTTATTTCTGCTCGTTAAAAGAATTGCTCTTTTTTCTAGCCTCAGAATTATATTATGCTATTTAACATTTGGAAAGTTTTGAGGCACTCTCGAAATTTCTCCACTACTGTGACAAAATTGAAGGCACTGTAACGGAATAGGCATGTGCTTGCTGATTTGGTCATTCATGCCTGACTTGTTTGACTGCATGGTATCTGTCCATCCAGTCATATGGTGAAAATACATCCTAGTAGAATATGAGTTCCTCCGTGAAGATAGCTGCAAACCTCTACCTATGGTTGCAAATGAATGCACTGTTAGCCTGTATTAAAATTAGGGTTGAAAAACTTAATGTCATAGCTTATTTGAGTGTGTTAGTACAACTTCATAACATTAGAGATCAGAAACCAGCCATTAGAGACCTTGAAACCCAACATAAACAGAAATAACTCTGCCTTATATTCCTAAATATTAAAATACTAACTGTATGTGTGGCTGTTATTCAAAATTATCAGATATTTAAATGTTAGTTATTTATATGTGCCTTGAAATGGGTACTAAAAGGCTCTCATGACATGCTGTCATTCATAGAACTACTTTTTTTTTGGAGCGTGACTATGAGAATAGATATATTTTGCATGCTCAAATGACATTGTGGTCACGTACCCCAAATACCTTACTCAAAATATGTATAAAATGGCATTTTGCTTTCACATGGTAAAACCTTTGCTTCCTAAGAGTTTGAGACCTTTTACATTTATATATTCACAATCCCAAAACTATTATGAAAAGTTTTCTAGAATCTGTTCTAATAGGGATACCAAATTAAATTACAGGGAAACATAAGCTACATTTGACAGGACTGATCCGAAAATGTGAAGTTGTCAGTTCATACTCGCATAGCTCTGCAAACTAAAAAGTACCATCATTTCAGATTGGCACGAAACTGTTATTCTGCACAATATTTTAAGTTACTTTAGGGATTTTGACAAGTACGTATGCTGAATTATAGTTTAGAAGCTAGCAAGCAAGAAATTGCAGTTCTGTTGTACAGTATTATATGCAAGAAGATAATCGTGTTACAGAACATTACATTACATGTTCTGTAAATCAGTTTCAAAGAATATTTTCAGATACTCACAGATGATATTTCATTATAATGACCATATAAAGGGTGGAACCCTTCTTTTCAGTTGCACCCTACAGAAAAATTTCAGATCTATTTTTAGATACAGAAAACTGTTTTGTATTTTTATACATCAAAAAGCTGACATTTGCCATATTGCATCTTGTTTATCACGTCATTGCTGTAAATTGGACACAGGCACAGAAAAATCTGTGTTTAAGTATTTTCATATTTTACTGTAAATTACTGTTTGTACTATAATTCCAATTTTTTTGGCATATGTTTCTTTTCTCTGAAGATTTGTTTGCAAATGTATGGACTGAGTGGTTAAGAGACGTACTAGGTTTCTTGTGAGTAACCAAAGTAGAAATATTTTGAGAAAACTAACATTTTTAATATTCATAAATAATATGTACTCTGACAACTGCCATTCCATACCTTGAAGACATGCTTTAGATACCTTAATATAGCTGGGTTTTTTTCATTTGGTTGGCAAGCTGGGACAAAAATTTAAGTTTGGTAGGAGCGTTATTACAGATGATATACTACTGATCTTGTACAAGATCCCACTCGTTCTGTTCTTGTTCTTCCGTCGGATAACTGAACTTGGACATTCCATGGAGGAACATTATGGAACATGGGTATTACTGCATTTAATTTCAGTTAAGTGAGATTTGTAAGGAGAGTTAATATATTTTATGTCAGGTACTGAAAAGTGAAAGCAGGCAGGCGGTGGGTTTATAAGCTTTTCACAGGTTCTGGCAAAGCAGCAGCAAACTTCAGATTTCAATAATCAGTCTTGAACATACATGAAATTTCAAGGTAAGTTGTATTTGTGCAATACAGTGGGATCAGCGGGAAGTAACGTGAAAGGAAGATAGGGTTGCTAAATAGTGTGAACTCTAATCTGCAGAATATTTGCTTGTGCTGTTGATCTTCGTGAGCTATTTGAAAGTTAGACAGGAAAAAGAAGGACAAATTTCTCCAAGGGTATAGATTTAATGATTTTTCATATCAGTGTCAGGGTAGTATGGTGTAAGATGGGTATGCGCATGACTGATGATAGTTTTCTTTTTTTCTTTTGTAGCAAGTTTCAAGTTTGTATATGTAATTCACGTGATGTTTATTTCCACAGTGACTGTTGGGTGAAAGTTGCCAGTGAGGTGTGTGATATGTATTCCTTACAGAGGAGATGAGGGGTACTGGTTTTGCTCTGTTTTGGATGATGGCTGGTGGTGTGGAAATGGGGTCAATGGCATTCTTGCATTTGGTAATTTGGTAGGTGTTAAGGGTATGGCCATTACAGTATCCAAGCAGTTGATGCTTATGCAGTTTGAAGAAAGATGATTACAGACCTTGCAGTAGAAATTGATGAGAGCCCTAGCTTTGACTCCAGATATAGCTTCGGTACAGTATTGATGTAATTACCTAAACAAAATACTTAACTCATGGTAGCTTGTGCAGGCGTGTCATCCTTGTGTGTGTATTTGTGCCCACATTTTGAATTAGCTGTTGTCTGCTCAGAATGACTTTTCTGGATGAAGAGGTATATATGCTGGCCTAGACCTTGTAGAAACTTCCACTGGACTGGGGTACCATTCTGGGTTGAGGCAGCAGCAAGTCTGATGCTTTGAAACAAACCTTTTCCAGTAGCTATTTCGGTACCATGCATTGGAGGGCTGGTGTTAACATTTGCACAGTGAGTTTATTTCCAATAAAGGAAACTGCTGTACTTAAAGATCCTGCCTATTGTAGCAAAATGAACATGTCTCAAGTGTTGAAATAGATCATATTTATAAACAACTTATAGGTACCTGATTTGTCAGCAATGTTTGCATTCACTTCTGCCTTTGGAACTGAAGTAAATACATAAATGTAATATTTATGACACCTACAGGATGTTTCAGGTTGGTTTATATTTTTCTGTTTATTTCTGCTAATACCACTAGAAATTTTACATTAAGAACAGTTCTAAGCTGCTTAATGTTACTGAAAGAATGCATATATTAGTACACTTGGAGCCAACAAAGGCATCTTCTAATAGACTTGTTATGTGACAGTGACATGTTTTCGTTAATTTTATTGCTATCCTGTGATATGGAGGAAGAACGGCGGTAATTCTTCTTGTACCCTCAAGTATCTGATGTCACTGTAATGATTGAAAGCATATTTTTTTCCACTAGTGATACAGTTAGGTGTATTTAAAATATAAAGGTAAATTAAAACCACCCAATATCTAGGCAGACATTTTGAAAAAATACTGCTTATAAACCGAAATACATTTAATAGATATGTAATATCCTTATATGAAAATGAAAATTACAAAAATCAAATTTTATTCAGATGTTTCTGATGCATCTCACATATGTTAAAGAAATATTTTAGAACAGGATGACATTCCAATGTACTTTCAAATCTTTATTCCATATAATGTTGTGTCACGAGGAAAAGAAGTGGATTTGGGTGGAAAGGTTTTGCTTGACTGATTTTTGTTTTGTTTTGTCAAACAAGATTGGCCAATATATTTAAAAAATGTGTGCAAGTTGCTAAAAAGACTATGTGTTTCAGTGTTATGGGCTCCAGTTTTCTAAAATGAAAAAAACCCAAAACCAAACCATACTGGTCACTGAGGAAATAAAATTTGGAGAACAATATAAATGTATACTAGAATGGGCCAGACCTTTCTCCAGTCTGTTATACTAAATATACTAATTCAAAGAGGTCATAATATGCATGAAGCAAAGTGGAACATCCACTTCTCATCAAGAAAATCAGATTTCTTCTTCACCTGGCAAAACTGCTGCACGGCTCCCTGGTCAAAATATCCCCCTGCACCTTTTGACTTCATGTCTCATGTCTATCACTTTGTCAGTAATGTTGGCATATGGCTGCTTGTTGAGTCTCTTAAACCTTGTTCTCTTTCTTGACAGATTAGCGATTTCTACCCACTGCATCAGACCTAAAGATTTCTATGCATTTTTGCTGATTCAGACTACATTTTGTGAATGTTTATAAGTTTGCTGGAACACTGTTCATTCCCAAAAAATCTAAAATAAGTTAAATGAGTGAACCTCCTTAAAAATAAATTGAAATTTTCTTCTTCAGCAATAACTCACGGTGTTTCTTTTAAGAATTCCTTCCATAATGTTTACCCCACAGAAAACAAAAATACTCTTTGTGTGTAGGTAGTCACCTCATTTTGTGGTTGTTGAAACTTTTTTGGAGGGGGGAAAAAAAAAAGCAATTCTGTACGTTGTCCAAAAGTGGTTTATTATCTTATCCTATTATATTAGTCGCTTCCATTATTTGCTTGATTTGACGGTACTGTCAGAAAGGAAATTTATTTTTCTTCATACATTTCAAAATGCACACATCTAATTACTTGTTGTCCTGGTTTCGGCTGGGATAGAGCTAATTTTCTTCATAGTAGCTAGCATAGTGCTGTGTTTTGGATTTAGTACCAGAAGAATGTTGATAACACACTGATGTTTTCAGCTGTTGCCAAGTAGTGCTCAGACTACTCAAGGACTTTTTGAGCTTCTCCTGCTTGCCCAGGTGCATAACAAGCTGGGAGTACAGCACAGCTAGCACAGCTAACCCAAACTGACCAAAGAGCTATTCCATACCATATAACGTCATGCGTGGGGGGGGGCGGTTAGTTCGGTCGGTCGGTCGCGGGGAGACTGCTCGGGGCTCGGGGACTGCTCGCGGCTCGGGGACTGCTTGCGGCTCGGGACGGGCTGGGCATCGGTCGGTGGGTGGTGAGCAATTGCCTTGTGCCTCATTCGTTTTGTATATTCTGTATATTCTGTTATCATTCTCATTATTACTATTATTATTATTTTCTCTTATTAAACTGTCTTTATCTCAGCCCTCGGCTCTAACCTTTTATTTTCTTTCCGATTCTCTCCCCCATCCCACTGAGGGAGGGGGGGGAGTGAGCGAGCGGCTGCGTGGTGCTGAGTTGCCAGCCGGGTTAAACCACGACACTTGTCTTTCTGTAACATATATTACAGGGACATTGGAAAGCCAAATTACCCCTTCTCCCTGAAAACTTTGCAGTCTTCATTGTGGTTTGGTGTTTCCCTTTATTTCTGTTCTCTAATATCATGTTACATTGTTATCCTTCATGAAGGTTCACTAATTAAAAGTTACTGGATGTTCAGAAGTTCAAATAAGAAAATCACTTATAGAGAAAGGTGGCTTTCTTTTTTGATTTTGTAGTAGAAGTAGAGTAAGAAGCACCATGCAGACACTGAAATAATATTCATTCTGGTCATAGATAGCTCAGACATTGTTTATTCCTTCTTAGGTCCAAAGTTTGTTTGCTGGACTTACAGTTTTGTAGTATAATACCATGAAAATTAACACGTTGACACTGTTGGGACCATTTTCAATAAACTGTAATATACACATGGCTTTTAATTGTGTTCATGCAAGAAAATTAAGAACATTGGAGGTGAGCTCAATAAAAACAGCTGTGTTTTTTGTCATGGAGGTGGGTAGACCAGATGGAGGAAAGCTACCATGCTAGGTACGCACTTGCTCCACATCTACCCATGAGAGAAAAGGCAAACCAGGAGACGTTTTCTAAATGTTTGAAAGAGTTCATTTGCTGCACTTGTTAGCTTTTGTATATTTTAGAAGAATTACAAATATTTAAAAATTATTAGCAAAACTGTGTAGAGTTCACAATAGTTTTAGGTAAAATAGAAAGGAATTGGTCCATACAAAACAATCTCAGAATTAATAATTTATTTGCGCCAATATGTTTCACTAAAAACAAATTTACATTTTTGAAACTAAGAACTGAGAAATAGCAAACTGAAGCATTTCATCCCGAGTCAAACAAAATATGTACTGGCATCTAACTTTGGCTCACACCTGATTGGTAATAAAAATTAATTTAATTCTCCCAGCAGATTCACCAGTTACAAAGCAGCTTGGAAAGTATGTGGATATAGTGATTGTAGATCAAAGTATTTTGTATATTGAACAGCTACATTGCTTTAAAAATCTAGTTGTATGTATTGTCAGATGAGGGTGGCTAGGAAATGCATAATGAGCAAGTTTGTAAATGAAGAGAAGTGATAATGTTGACTGTATTCTCTTGTCAATTATACTAAAGTAGCTCTGCTAAAATAACAGATTTTTCCACATTCACACTAGTTAAGCTAAGAGCAAAATTTGACCTCAGTTCTGAAGGGGGAATACAGCCAAAGAAAAATAATTTTCCCACTTATGCAAGCCAAATAAATGGTTACTTCTGTCTGACACTACGTCTTTATTGTTTGTAGTTTTGTGTCAGTGCTATTACTGGGACATTAAGCCCTGTTAACAGAAATATTTTCATTTTCTTTTCCATACAGATGATGACACATTTTCGAATGTATTTTGTGAAAAGTCTAAGAAGCTTATCAATGTACATTTGTTTGCCCTGGCTGCTAAGTATTATTCTTTGGCTAACCTTGGAGTGTGTACCCCACTAGAAGACATGCTTGAAGCACTGAGAGGAGACAATCAAGGAACAACAGGTATATTTACATTTGTATTTAAATTTTTATTTTTCACTATAAGACATGCAGAGTTTTGGTTTTGGAGGGTGGGTTTTTGTTTTTTTTTTTTCTCTACATGCATCTCACTTCAATTTTCTTTTATTCCTAGGTAGTTTCTTTATTGTCTCTGTTTAGAAAATTGATTCTCTTGCTAAAATTTGAGCAGAGGGATCACCGCATTCAGTACCTATAGACCCTTCCTGAGAGTCAGTTTTAAAGGGAGTGAGATTGGCAAGCAGGCACATTATTATTTGAGATGTCTTGTTAATTCTCTTAGTTTTTCTTCGCCCTGAGC
>NW_009260774.1:6256357-6292643 GCF_000687185.1 Egretta garzetta
CAGGAATCATTGTTGCTATTCTTGCTTTTTTTCAGAAGTCTCACCCCAAAATGTGGCAAGTGGGAGTTTTTTATTACATCTTTTGTTTAATATTAAATATGTGCTTTGGCATTTAGCTGAATGTGGCCCAATAAGTTTTTGATGTCTCAAAAAAAAAAGAAGATTTTATTAATTTTGTATGTTTTGGACCAATAGCAAACATATGTCATAAACCTAAAGTAATTTCATTTTCAGTAGTTAAAGAAATTAGATTAAAACACTCTCAAGTTGGCATCAAGTTGGACACTGGAAGTCTTGCCCCTGATTATATTTTTTTGTATTGCATGATAAACTGGCATTTATACTTACATTGACTATGGTCATTTTCACTGAAAATGCGCTCTCCATTGAGTCCTCAGTCATTGTAGATTTGTCACTGTCTTTCAGAGTTCTCATTAGTTTTTCAGAGACAGACTGAGCAGCTCTCTGCCTTTGCTTTCTAATGTGTTTTATCTCTACAGTACGTTAAAACTCTGATGTTTCTTATCCTAGGCGATAACATCATTATATATGTTGGGTATCTCTGCCATTTTGTACAGCTACCTTCTCTTTCCAATTTTGCCATTTTCCATGGTTGACTCCCCAGTTTCCCATTTCTTCAAAATTACTATAATGCCATAGCTAAGATAGTCTTAATGGTTTGTTGTGCGGTGGTCTTACTGTAAGTTTACTTTCTGGCTTCCTTCCTTCTGCTATTAGTTCATCTGAAGCCCTTTTTTCTTGTTCAATAACTATATGCTGCTTTTCTTTCACTTGCTTTTTTGTTCTTTTCATTTTTATTATGCTCTCATCCCCTCCTTAATTTTCTGTAATTCTGTAGTTCTACTTTGTTATACTCATACTTGAGTTCATACCTGGATTAGATTTTTCAGACAAAAAATGCAAGGTTTCTTTCATCTTTTTGTCACGCAGAATGGAACATCAGGAGTAAGACAATTGCTGAATATTAAGCAGGAGTGCTGCCCATTTGGGTAACTGGGGCCTGGGTTTGTGATGCAGTAATTCTAAATTGTACTTCATAGAAAAAATATGTTCCAAGTGTATACAATAGTATTATAATTCAAAACCTTTGCATTGAATTGGCAGTAAGTAAGTTAAATTAACTTACTTGAAGTTCCTGGTAATCATTTGGCAGAAGCAATATACCAAATCATAGATTCATAACGTGCAAGTTGCCAAATGAAAGTTGTGATCTTTTAAACTGTAAGCTATTTTAGATATTTTGGACTTAATTCTGTATTTCAGAGAATAGATTCATTTCCTAACGTACTAAAGCTTGCAAGTCAAGAGAAGCGTAAGTCTGAGAAAATTGGAAACTTTACAATGGCCTTGCTCATGAAAGTATGCATCAGGATAATTCCATTTATGTTTCAGATGTTTTTAATACATTTTCTTGTTCTAAGACAAACATGCTTATGAGCCTATTCCCACATTTTGCATACTTGCATAGTTCTCTAACTTCTTCACCATCTTAATGCAGACATATTGCTATCCTTCCATGGAATAACTGGTAAGTACAAACATTTTAAGCGTATTGTGGACACAGCTACTCAGAATGGAGTTCTGAGCCTAAAGGGCTTTCTCCATTGCTTCCTAAGGAAGGTCACTCTGGTCCTTACTGCACCATCAGGTTGCTTGCACTGAGCACATGGGATCCAGAAGGGCCTGGCCCAAGGGGAGGAAGCCAGCAGGAAGAATTTCTCTTGTTACAAGATTCATATCTGATATAAGAAGTGAAGGTTGCTAGAGTATTGGATTAAAAGTAGTCTCTACCTTTGCAATGTGTTGATGGCCGAGGTAGTAGTCATGCAGTGACTGCTAATGAATCTGTCTTTAAATTCTGTGTACTGAAATATCACTTTGCCTTGGTATTTTTTTAGTGTAGGGTTATCCCAGTCCCTCACTCTGGCTTATGGAATTAAATCATAGTAGTGTAACTTCTGTATAGGTGGTGGTGTCTGGTGTGGACTGTGAATTTTTTTTTTTTAATCTGGTGTATCTGAATTTCCACAAGTAACTGGGGAAAAAAAACCCTGCACCCTGCCATAGGAGATCTTAGGAACATCTGCATTAGCCCTTTATAAAAGACAGTCTCCCCTCAGTTTGTTCAACTTCACAACTAAAGATGTAGCTGTAAATGGCATTACAGAGTTGAAGGAGTTTTTCAAATGGAAGACAGCTACTTGTTGTAGACGTTCACAACAGAAATAAGCAACATTTCAGTACCAGTGAAAACTAGTATCATTAAGCTTTCTGTTGTATCCATGGTACTTCTGTGAAGTATTCGAACCCCACTTTTTTTATTCATCACAAAAGGAGATGGATCTCTACATTTCTTATGGTTTTTGAAATTAGGATTTGTTCTGTTTGAATCAGTTGTACACATAATAAGGAAATCTACATCTACAATTACTTGTTTCAAGAAAGTAATTTTGTGATAGCAGAATTACACAGTTTGTTTAAAACTAGTATACATATTTTTTTTCAAATTTGCAGTTGTCTTGGCAATATAAAACAGCCCCAAATAAATTTTTTCTACTAGATTGTAATATGTCTGCTTGTTTTCCAAAATAATGTAAAAAAAAATCTATCAGAATTTTGCAACAACAGTAAAATATATTAAAACCCCCATAATTTTCTGCAGGCAATATTTTCTCTGAGCTGAAAGATAAGTAGAGTTCATTCTGCAAAAAGTAGGAAGAGAAGTCTAAAAATGGTTAAGAATCTTTAGTAGCTAAGGTAATAAATACTATATATATATAAGAAAACTATCATTTTTCTGCCCGGAACCTCAGCTTTTGTAAGCTGGGTCTCGTTTCTGGATTTCTGATTTTTTTCCATGTTTGAAATACTTAATTTGGCTTAAGTATTCTCTGAAACAGTACTTCACACAGCATTACCCAACTCAGTCCTTTCGGTTCATACTATAGCAAAGAGTAAAAGGTGCAATTTGTGGTCATAGTTCAGAGTGACAGTGCTGCTTTGAAGAATAGTCAAACATCTTTTATTTCTGTCAAGAAGTTAAATGTCTGTTTCTTCCCATTCCCATTCTGCTGCTTCTTCCGATGAGGCTATATAGACACAAAAATGTTCAAATACAAACAAAAAAGAGATTTTTTCATTTATTTTATTTTATTTTTTCTTTCATTTGAAATGCTTACAAATTAAGAAGTTTTTAGGATATCGTGTAGGTCTTCACAGTTTTAAAGTTGAGGAGAATCTTTAGTGAAATGGCAAACACTTGTTTCTGCTATTTGTTGTGTTTAAAAGTATTTTAGTCTATTTTTTCCTTTGTCAGTTCATAGATTCTATATTAGATTTTAAGTATTGTCGTAACAGTTTATTATAAAAAAACAGATGTTTAAGAAGTAGAGAGATCCTGTGGGGTTTGGGAAAAATAGAGAAAACACTAGGTTTCTCATGAGCTCAGTTCAATTCCCCACTCTCTTTTAAAGAAGTAACACTCTTGGCTCTGTTCCCAGCATGATCTGATCAAGGAATGAACATAGTTTTTGCCTAATGATCAGTTTCTGGACAGATGAACGCATACTGTGCAAAAAGCAGAGAATGGGAAAGTATATTAATGTGCCTAGTCATGTAGAAAAGTCTTGTTTTCTAGGAGCATGCTCATCAGTAACTCCATTTTCTTCTGCCATCACTCAGAGTTAGAAACATTTCCATCAATTTAACTAGAGCCAAGCGTACTGTAGTGTTGGTCACCTAAGAGAAATGTGTGGGTTTCTCCCAAGGGAGCGACGTCTGAGCTCCTCCTTTGGCTGGGGGATGTAGAGATTAGCAAGTGGGTGATTGGCGTTCTCCACAAGCAGTAAACCCGTGGTAGAGATTGACTCCATCTCATTAACACATTCTCCAGCAACACTGAAATGAGCGATTTTCTACCATAAAGATGTAACAGTTCTCTAACCCATCCATAGGGTAAATAAAGAAAATAAAAGTGCATCTTCCTTTGAATTTCCCCCACATCGCTTACAGCTTTTATTTGAGATACCTCCCCATTGATATTGTGAGCAAATCTGCAGATGTAGCAAGCAGTACTCTGTGATTATTAATTGTCCCTGCCCTTGTATTTCATATATGTAAAGGTAATTGTGATAAACAACACAAAAATAAATATTTTTTAATAAACACGTACAGTTCTATAGTAGCAGCTATTGTGTAATATCTGGTTAAGTATTAGATAGGCTACATCTTAAAAAAACTACACTAACAGTACTAAGTTTTACAGTGTGTTGAATTTTACTAATCCATCTGTAATTCAGAAGTTTAGTCTTGTAATAATTTAGTGAGTTTTTAATGATAAATTACTGTCCTTAAAGTATAAAAATGCTATAGCATATTTTTAGGCTGGTATTTTTTTCTGATTGATCACAAATCTTTATTATTATGGATTGCGTTAATGTGTATTTATTTTCTTAATCTGTTACAGATGTCAAAACTGATGAGTTTATGAATAATAAGAAATCACATGAAGTGCAGGTGATGTCAGAGCTGGTAGACAACATAGCGAATTATTGTGGTATAAAGCAGGTAAGAAAGCATTTCTTACTGAATGTGACCGTGTACCTTCCAAATTGTTCTCCTTACTGTGTTCAAATACATCATTTTGATATTCTGTCACTGCTGTTCTTATTTTTTCCTGTAAATAATTGTAGCTAAAGAAGGGCCTTGAGGGCCAAGCTGAAGGACAATTTTGTTTACAAATATATCGTTCCAAAGGAGCTGCCTTTCAGTGATTCATAATCATTTTATGACTCATGAAAAATGTTAAGAAATTATCTATTTTGAGCAGCTAAAAATTGTACTGCTTTTTGCTATGCACAGGTACCGCCTTGTTTATCAGTATTATATTGCTGACAATTTGCCATAAGCATCAGTAGGAGAGCAAAACTTTGTTCTTCTCCTTCTGTCAGACACACACATGTGCCACATAGAGACTAAAGCAGAAAATCTGAGAAATTTTGAAAGCTCACAAGAGATTTAAACTGTTTCCTATTTTTTAATGCTGTTCACTGTTATCTGACATGGACTGAGGTCTATCAGTTAGGAAGGAGTTATGACCTTTTTAGTTTGAAGAGAGACCAGATTAAGCAGAGATTTATGTAGCAGAGTATGCATGAAGTACATTTGGTAGAAAACATATCAGATCTGGACACCCAACACCATTATCACCCAGCGATTACTCCATGAATTAGCCGTTTCATACATCAGGTGGCAAGTTCATCCTTGGATGGTGAAGTATTGCAGGATTCCTTTCTGAAATTTGATTGTAACTTACCCTTTCTTACATGTAATTATGATCACTGTTGCATTAAAACTGTGTTTTAGATGTTTACTTATAGGTCTGTTGACAAAACACAAGCATCACAACGATACTTGGCTTTTTTGAGTGCCATATTTCACATTCTATTAGACAAAAAGTACACCTATACCATTTCCTCAGTTTACATATGTGTAATTTTTCTGTAAGCTTTTTCAGTATTAAAAGTTCTGTTAGATTCCATGTTTTAGACCTTCGTTGTGGTAAGAGTAAATTTTTAAGTATCTGGGTTAACTGAGTTGGTTTAATCATTTTAACTGATTAAATCTTTAAATCTTCAGCCTGGCTTTAAACTGCAGTTGACTAGTGGCTCTGGACACCGCATTTGATTCCTTTCTACATCAGAGCTGCACTTGCTTTCTGTGCAAGGGGCTGTAAGTGTAAATGGCGATTAATTTCCTCCAGCCTAATATTCATTCCCACAAAGATCATAGAATCACAGAATCATGGAATCGTTTAGGTTGGAAAAGACCTTTAAGATGATCAAGTCCAACTGTTAACCTAACCTTGCCATCCCACCACTAAACCATGTCCCTAAGCACTTCGTCTGCCCAGCTTTTAAATACCTCCAGGGATGGGGTCTTAATCACTTCCCTGGGCAGCCCGTTTTGTGGAGAACAACCTATATTTGTTTAAAACCAAAGATTAATAAGGTGTCTGCCCAGATTTTATGCTGAACGTTTTCCCTCTGAGCCTTTTTTTTTTCCCCCTAGGTATGTCTGAGTATAGTTTAAAATTAATGTATGGGATGTGGGTAAGGGGGCAGAGACGGCTGCAGTTGGGCAGGCCAAGTCCGTATTACTGTGGGCTCTGGTGTATCCTGCCCCCCATATTGTGCCTGGCCTTTGTCCTGGGAGAGCGCTAGTTGGCCTGCTTCGTACCTGCCCCAGGGGAGCTGCTCAAAATCAGTGGTGTGGCCAGTTGTGTGCCGGGGATAGAGCACATGGCCGTGCCCTGTTCGGTTTCGTGGCAGAGAGGTAACTGCAGTGTCCTGAGTTGCTGCGGCTGCCACCGCTGCCATAGACTGAAGGGCAGGCCCCAAAACTTGGATTCAGCTCTGAGAAGCTGAACTTTGATTAGGAAGTTATTTGGCTCAGACTGTGTTTAATTTAGCTAATGTAAATGATGAAGTACTCTTGATAGGTTTGGGTCAGGCCCGTGGCATCCTTGGAAACAGAGATCAAAACTCTGAATCCTGACCATCTGTTTTGTGAGGAACGACTGACGAAGGCAAAGATTTAGGCAGTCTTCTCCTTACAGCTGGGATTACCAAGTAAATAGAGAGCTGCAATTAAGGCCAAATATTACTGGATGAGACGCAGTCGATTTGTGAGCATCTGTGATCGCTTACAGCGATGGAAGGCGATCTCTCCAGCAGCTCCTTCAAGAGCCAGCGGCGGTGACAAGTGTGGGTGCCCTCAACAGTTGTAAAGTGGATGCGCTCTGTATAGAATAGAAATACAGTAGCAGCAGAGTTCTATCATTAGCATGTTTTTTGCCTTGCTTACCTTTTGCTTCAGGGAAGTATTATTCAAGTGTTGAAGAATTTCACATACTGAAAAAGCTGTAAGAGAGTGTAGTTTGCTTCTAACACAAAACTAAACGTTCTCTGCGTTTGCTGGAAGGTGGTGTTTCATATAGCATTTTCATTGAGTTTTTAAATAGTTCCTGTGAGATTCAGGAATGAAAGGAAAGTAAAAGCCATATTCAGAGAGTAAAAAAGTAGAGCCACCTTGATGACCTAACCTAAGTCCCGATGTAGCTGGTTACTAATAAAATCTCAAACCAATCATTATTAAGTATCTGTCAATGTGCTGCAATTTCGTGCAGTGATTATGCATCTCTGTCAGATGGCTTGGAGTATCTTTAGACAAAGGATTATTTTCTGTTTATTTTTTGGAAAAAAAAAGTAGCATTTAATGAAAAATATTATTGCAGTATATCGCTGAATATGAAATGCTGACTGCTCTATATTAACTTTTTTTCCATTTTAGTCATACACTGTAACAAAATTTATTTGTGCAAAGGTACAAATCCCTAATATATGAAAAGAGCTTTCCAGTTACATTTTAAAAAAAAAGAAAATCCTCCTTCTCAGTTATTAAAAAAGTGACTCCTTTTGTTTTGGTTACCTTTCAACTTAAAAAAATACAGGAATTGTAAAGTTTTAGGAGAGGTATTTCCTTATTGATTTTTTCTGTCCTTCTCGCAAAACAAAATATATGCAGCATTTAATTAAAAAATCTAGAGCTATGAAAACACAACACATGTTTTACAACAGCATGTGTCCTCAGGGTGTTTCTTTCAGATATTACAGATCACTGATGGCTTGAAAAATGCCCTCCATTTCACCTCCATACCCGTGATGTATAATGGGTGGTAGAGGATATTACTCTCTTGTGGTATTTTATAATGTCGTATAATAAATAGTAAAATGAGAATAAAAGCAAAAATTTTTATTTCTACTGTAATCACTTCTAGGTTAATGATTTGAATTAAAACATGAAAGCAAACTAGCTGGAGGGTTTTTTTCAGTTGTGTACTGCCCCTTTTAAGCATTGTTCCTGTTGTACAAGTGGAACTTTATTTTATAAAGAAGTTTTTGATTAAATTCTGAAAAGAAGCCAGTGATGATTCTTATTTGTTTAAAGGCACATTTGTTTTCTTTAATGTATGTGTGAAATTTTCCTTGGAAATTGCAGCATGTGCAGCAAGAGTTGCAATGCGTAATGTAAGTATGATACAATTCTGCATTCAGCATCTATTAGATTTGTGATTTGGTGCTGGGAAATGTTGGAGTGCTTCTGGAAACAAAATTCTTGATTGCACTGTGCCAGAAACTCTGTTTAAACATAGTACCCAACTCACTATGGACAAGACCTTTGGAGTAGTTCATTATATCATGGAAATTTCATTTTAAAAGTTCATGCTTGGCAGATACGCTATGGATTGCTGATTACCTTTCCTTATGTAATCAAAGGAAGGTAAAGCAGGGATAATTTAATGCCGCCTATTTGTTTAGCACAAGATTGTTGCCTGCTTATTTTTAGTCAAATTTTCCTTTCATTTTAAAACGATTCTTCTAGTGATAAGTTAATGATATAGTGCTGTTTTCTTTCTGCTTGGAAACAACTAAAAAAACCTTACCCAAACAGCAGTTTGGCTTTACAGCCACTAGAGGTCACACCTAGGAACCAGGGATAATTCACTAGCTGACTCTTGTGTCCAAATGCTGCCTTTCACAGAAATAATTAAAAACCTGCATAACATATGCATATTCTGCATAAGAGTAGTATCTGTTACATAAAATAGTGGATAAAATTATTACTTCAATACTTCACTTTTAAATAATCTAGAAGAATATTAGTGATAAATGTGACAAATCACATTTTCAAATAGCATGCTTAGATTATATCAATTCTGTTTTATTAAATCCACTCCTGTACTGATTTCATTCAAGAAATTTGAGGATTTTAGCATACCTAGGTGGCAAATGTGCAGCAGTATCACATGATGAGTGCAGCTGAGAAAGCCATGTGCAGCCCAGGTAAACAATTTTTAGCTAATAGTGTGTATTCTCCACTGGTTTACATAGTCTTCAGTGACATTTATTCAAATTTATCTAATTCCATGGCCGTACAGATCTTTAACTTTCTTAGAATAAGGAATAAATCTTTCTTTTTCATTTCAGTAAGAGTATTACTGTACTGTGTATTCTTACCTGGTAAAAAACTATGCAATTGAGTTTAAGAGGATCCATGTAGTGTATGCTGCTGTTTGGACTTGCAAATATCAGTGTAAGCTTTCTTCTGAATGCATGACAGACCAAGAACAAGACATAGATGTTCTTGAATCAAACACTTTCAGGAACATCTACAAAGAAGTCATTATGTCTAGTCAACATAATTTTTGGTAGGTACCTGAACAGGAGCGAACATTACGTTTTTCTTTCCTTAGAGAAATGTCACCTGCCTATACTTGTAAAGAATTTTGTAATACACTTGTTACAAATTAAACCAAACATGATATAAAGCTTTTATTATGTACCTGAAGGTCTCAGGTTATCCTTGGTTCTGCTACTACTCTGTGTAGTGTTTTTCTTCCTGTGTGATATCAGTCACTGAACTGATGCATTCCATCAACTGTGAGACAAAGTAAACTGCCAGCTGGTTACCCCTTCTATTCACTCCTTCCTCCAGAACAGGCAGTGGAAAGCACATGTGGCGTATGAGCCCCTTTGTTTTATTACAAAAGCATCCTCATGTTAATCAAAGCTGTATGGATCATTTTTGCAGGATGGGAAAGCCGTACGAATAAGCATTCTGACATAAAAAGGATTATCAATGTCACCTGCCTTTAGGTCACATCTGAAGTGATTAAGTTAGGCACCAAATCTGAAGATGCTTATTTCTGTACACCTAGCGGTAGTAGACTCCTCAGTAAGGGTGCTGGCGCCCAAAGCTAAACACTGTGAACCCATTCTTTGCTAACTCTTTATCCTGACCCAGTTTAGCAAGGGCAGGTGGTGGTGGTTTATGGTTATTTTCTATAGCAGAAGGAAGTGCTGTGTCAAAAAATATACTGAAAGCCTTTCCCAGAAGGGTCAGGACATGTACGTTGCGTAAGTATTGCAGTGTCTGTTCTCTGGAGCAAATCAGGTAAGACTTAATTCTGTGTTTTAAAGTCAGAAGGTAGACCAACAAAGCAAAAGAACTAAGTGTATTAGGAGGGATGGTACTAACAAGGCAGCTATTAAATCCATGCTTACATTTTTAGGGAGCTATTTTGCATTTGGTTGAAGTGTGTCTTGTTGCTCATTAATACAGCAAATTTTATTTTCTTTTTTTCCCCACTGTCTAGGTGGTTGATATAGGTTCTGGAAAAGGCTACCTGAGTTCATTTTTGTCCATGCAATACAACTTAAAAGTTTACGGAATTGACTCCTCAAACACCAACACAAATGGTGCCCATGAAAGGAATAGAAAATTGAAGAAACACTGGAAAGCATATCAGAGTCGAGGAAGAGCAGAACTCAAAAGCCAGAGGCTGGAAAAGGCTAATGACAGGCCAGTGGAAAGTGAAATTAAACGTAAAGCAATCAATGAAAAGCCCTTAAATGACAGCAGTCTTCAAAGTCAGCGCCAAGTGACTATCCAAGATTTAGTTCCTTCCTGTGGTTTCACAGAAATAGCTACATCTGAAACCAGCAAACAAACTGAAGTTGATTTGGTGGCTCGGGCACAATCTGATGAGAGCAAACTTTCTGAAGAGGTTCTTAATCTTCTAAATGTTCTGCCTGCTGATGCTGTAGAATTTTTTTCTTCATCTCAGAGTAACTGTGGGGAACTGTGTGAAGAGGAAAAGGCACAAAGAAAAATGGCATCTCTCAAGGCTAAAGCGAGCAAGTCGAGTGAATCAAACCTGTATTTTCCATTGACCTCTTGCATCACTGCAGAAACAGAACTCAGTGACATCATAACAGATCTGGAGGTTATTTTACTAATATTTGAAGTAGATTGTCCATTGTCTTTATATTGCCATTTTCATATGTACATAATGCTTGCTGAGTGTACATAGAGTGCTGTCAGTGGTGTAAATGAATATTCTGGCCCAATAATGTTTTTCAGCCAGTTCACAGAAGTATGTCTAGCAGATACAGATTGTTTCTCTATTTAATATATGTGTTGAGATTATTTCAGATATGTAAAGCAGCCTTTAGAATTTTTGGGGTAGATAATAATCACCTGTCAACAGCATACATATTACCACACTCAGGTATTTTACAATTGTGATTATAGATAATTATTATGAAAAGAGTTACATTTACCAGGTAGATGGATATATTAAGCACTGGAATTTCAATTTTCCTGAAATTTTTCATTTTTTAAGTTCTATATTTTTGTAATTTCAGTCAAACTTTGAAGGCATAGGAGAATTTATTGGTATAGTACTCAATAGAAAGAGTTTGTAAAGAACCCTATTCGAAAATAACTTTTTTGTATTTTGACTTTTCAGAGTTCCTTAAGTTCATTTAGTAATCTACTAGCTGGCGGGGATGTGTCTACACAAACGAGCCCGAGCTCAGCTGCCCAAAGACAGCAGCACAGGTCTAGAAGCTGTATGGCTGTTTAGTTCCTATGCCCAAGCTAACGTACATTGATTGCATAGATGCATTCAGTCCTTTATGGAAAGGTAAAAACTTGTCTGTGTTCAGTAGTAACTGAACTATTACATTCAGGGGTGTAACTCATCTCTGATTCAAGACCATAGGTTTGTGCTGATGGCCCTATAACTTGAGCTAATAAATCTCACTGAGTATCTGAGAATGTGTGGAGCAAGCTCATGTCTGTCTGCAAATGACAGGCTGAGCGGCAGGGCTTGTCGATGAAGCATATGCCTTTACATTTGCACAGTTGGATTTTGTGTCCTCGTAGCATGTAATTTGTGTAATGTAAAAGGTAGAAGAAATCTTAATCACTGCCTTTCTGTACAAAAAAAAAATTACTGTCAGAACAGGTAAAAGCCTCATTGTGTTAAAAAATAGTAGTAACCACACTGCACAGTATGTGTGATGGATGTGTGTAATTAAAAAGCTTTAAAATGTGCAATCATTTACATGTTTTAAAAGTATTTTGAGAATTTTTAGAAATAAAATACTTTTTAGAAATAGTTTTACAAATATTTACGATTTTTTATTGTAATTATAAAGTTCTGAAATAAGGGTATAGGAACACGTGTTTGTATATAGCCCAGGACTAATACTGAGCTGTCAAATTTTGCTACATTTAAGCCAAGGATCCAGAAAGTACTTTCAGTTGTACCCAGGCAACCTCACTGAAGTCAGTGACAGTCCAAAAGTGTACCTGACACAGACTGCCCTCGTATTGTTCAGGAGTTTGGGGCATTGTAATGTGTTTCCTCTATCTTGCATGTGGTAGCCATCTCCCCACTAGCTTTCTCCTGAAAGAATCTAACTTCTCCTGTCCTGGGGTTTAAATGCTGCCCTTGCAAGTGTACATTTTCCCTTAGCTTCCAAGCTTTAGTCTTGTTCCACTGTTTCTGTAATTGCATGTGGAAAAAAGCTTTGTGGAATGGTGAGCTGAAGCTGCCTGATAGGAAAAATGTCTTTAAAAACTAAGCTGGTCTGAAACTGAACTTTTGCCACCTAAAAGTTTTGGATCCTAAGACAAGGCGGGGACAAGCACAGAGAAGCAGCATGAAGTGGAAGGTGAGAAAGGGGACAGGAAGAATGAAAAAAACAGCGGAAATGGGACCTTTTACTGTTTTGCACATGCATATACTGTATAATACAGATGGGTGAGAACATCAGATACAGAGCAGCAAAAATAGATGTGCGTATAAAGTCAGAATGATTATAGAAACGTATCCCCGTTGAGTGTCTCTGGGCTAATTTCTTGTTGATAACCTTGTTAATAAATAAAGCTGAAATTCAAAGCAATGCCATGTTTACCATGTAGATTCCAGCTGATAATGCTGGAAGGGAAGTAACTTGTTATGAATAGTGAGAAGAGGGGTAATTTGGACAGAGAAATACAAGGAAAGGGGAAATTGAGGAAAACGGAAAGCAGGAAATAGAATGGACAGAAGAACAGAGCATCTGGAGCTGAAGTTCTTTCTTCGTGCTGTGGAAGAAAATGCCCATTTGTTGAACAGTAGTAGGCACACTGCAAAACTGCAGCGGTACTACAGTTTTGGAAATAAGAAAACCTGCTGGTCACGTGACATCTATATTTAGGAAGTGACTTTGATTTCAGCAACTTAAAGTAGCGGAAATGCCACGGATAGGTCCAACCAGATTTACAGTGGTAAATCTGAAGTAAGAAAAGGAAGTAGCAGTGGTAGTAATAGCGATAACGGGAAGGCTAGGAAAGACAAGAGAAAATGGTCCTTGTCCAGTCACCCATCATAGATGTTCCCTTCCATGCAGGTAAACCAGCTGCTATTCGTACTCGTCAACTTCTGCTTCCTTATGGCTGGGGAAGGTGGAGTGCAGAGATGCATAGTTCCTTACCTGAACAACGCGGCGAGCAATCTGTCTCCCCACAGAGGCAATGCACCATGTTTTCTTAGCACTGAAGAGCTTTTATTAGGCATTGAAGAATTCTAGAACAGAACAGCAGGAGTTGTGTATCTAAGCCTTACAGCTCAATAACTGTTTGCCGCATGTTTTGGAGTTCGTTGTTATTCGTGCTCTTTCAGTTGGAGACAGAGATGCTTTATTGCTGCTTTTTTTTCTCTTTCTTCTCAGGACTGTATGATGGTGGGTCTACATACATGTGGCGATCTTGCTGCAAATACACTACGAATTTTTACTGCCAAGCCTGAAATCAAAGCAGTTTGCAGCGTAGGCTGCTGCTACCATCTGTTGTCAGAACAGTTTGAAAACCAAGAAGGTAATTCTTCTGAGCTTAACTTGTGGCTGCCAGTTTGCATGTTGAGAGTATTATACCTTCTAATTAATAACCTCCTTGTGTTTGTTCCTTTCCAGTGGCTTATTTAGTACTGGTTTTAATTACATTATGTGGGTCATTCACTCCCGGATGCCCTGTAGCTTTTCTGTTATGCCAATATTCCTAATATTCTTGCTGAAATTAGGGACATTAATGCAGAATGTTTTTATGTGGTTATGAATACAGCTGGTTTTATTCCATTACTTCACTTGTAAAACGTGGAGACTCTTTTAGTCCAATATGTTTTCATCCTTTTGAAATATTCTGTACCAGATTTTGCCCTTGGCTGTCTGCATGCAACATCCATTTCTGTTGAGTTGTACATATACAACTATGAGCAGAATTAAGTCCTTGTAATGTAAGTTACTACTCCAAAAACCACTCATCTGAGTGCTGTGCTCTGGGGTATTGCCAGTTTTAGAACACTGTGGAACAGTACATATGTAACATTTTTTCTTGGGGAGACAACCTGAAAATTGTTTGCGGATTCACACTATAGGCAAATTTTCTTTCAAATGTGGGTTTTTTTCATTTTTGATAGAAAGTTGCTATCTTTACTTGAAAGGTAAATTCTGCATAATGAAAAACATTAAATAGCTGGCTTTCCTGAGACAAGCAGTATGTAGCTGAGCTGCCTAAACCACCGTCTGCTGAAGTCCTAGAACCTGATCATCATATCAACCAAATTTGAGAGGGGGGTGTACTGGCAAAGTTTCTTTCAGCTCTTTCAGGGAACTTCATGGACTGAAAGGCAGGTGGAACCCAGCTGCTGCTCTTTAACAGTTGGCTGCTCAGGCAGCTAAGGCACAGCTCCAGACTGACCGTGACACATGCTAGCTCTTGCTTGCTTTAATGATCTTTTCATGTTGTTTTCATCTTGCTCTGCAACAATTTTAAGACTTTTTGCAGTGTATTAGTTTCAGTTATTTCACAACACTTCAAATCACCCCAAAAACAAAGAAAGGAAAATTCAATCAAAATTTCCAACTTAGAGAAATGCAATTAGTAAAAACCATACAATTCCTTTAACATCAGAGTTTTGGAAAATGATTAACTTTTCAGGCACTTGTCATTAAGTTTGTGTGTCTGAAGCCTTTGATTGTTTCTTATTATTGCAAAAAGGACACAACTTCCTGTTCTAGCTGTAGGATTACTTTTTCCAGGCCAGTGCATAAGGATTTACGAAATTATTGTTACTCAGACACCACCAAAGGATCAGGTGTGATAAGCTATTCAAAGTTCAAACTAGCAGACATACATGCATGGCGCCAAGAGATACTGCAGTTTCATAGCAGTATGGAAATGAAACCAAATTGCGTGTTGGAATTTCTAGCTGTTTGATTTTTCTCAGCTTGGAGGATAAAAGTTGTTCTCAAAGAAGAACTTTTAGGCAGAATAAAAGGAAATTACAGTATTCTTTTTGGGGGGGAAATAACACATAAGTAGTTCCAGTGATGCTCAAAAAAAATTTGATTTTTTTCTTTACTATTACTATAAGGTAGGTATTCTAAAATCTATAATGCTGTTGTATTCCCCTGGAAAAGACATCTACTATATGGCTTGTTTTTAAATGCACAGTGGAGTGGTGAGAGCGCAAAGACTTGACAATATTGAAGAGCTAAAATTTCTTCAAAGGGAAAGTGGGAAAGAATTAGGGCTATAGTTTGTGTCTACACTTCCTATGCGTAGATTTCAAACTGACAAGGAATTCTAGAGGATGCTAGAGAACTCTGTAACTAATCAGATGGTATGGATCCAACAATTCACTTGTTCAAGAAGTAAACTAATTCCTCTTGCAGCTGTCTGAGGCCAGTGAATTTTGGTACTGCTTTCAAAATGGATCAAATCATAGAATTGGGATAAACCAGTTTAAGTCAGAAGTGGCCATCTGGTCTGGATCACAGTGCAAGGCAAACCAACTTAGATCAGGTTGTTCAGGGCCTTGTTTCTGGAGGTCATCTGGTCTGGATCACAGTGCAAGGCAAAACCAACTTAGATCAGGTTGTTCAGGGCCTTGTCCAGTCCTGTTTTGATTATCTCCAAGGGCGGTGATTCAGCAGCCCATTCCAATATTTGCCCTCACCACAAAGTTTTTTTCCTCCTATCCATTTAGAATTTGCATCTCTCGTGCATTATCTATTGTCTTTTCATCGTGAACCTTCAAGAAGAGTCTGGCTTAATCTTTTCTGTTTCTTTTCCATTAGGTAGTCAAAGAGAGTAGTTAGATCCCTCCTTGACCTTCCCTGTAGTGGTAGTCCAATAAGCAAGGGCTTGCCTGCAAGGACACAGTGGGAAGTTCTGTTATATAGCATTTTATACTAATTGTATCTTGACTTAGTAGCTTTAAGGCTTCTCTGTTTGAATAATGTCAGTGCTCTATTTTATATTGATATTAATTTCTTGCCCAGTTTAAAAGCTTTTTTATCTTTTCGAGGACAAAGTTGAGGCAAGTCCACCTCAAAGCTCCTTCCCCCAAAGTAGTACGTTTTCCATCTTTGCTGCTTCTTTTTCTTTAATGTAAATGCAGATAGTTGTTATAAGCCTAGTCAAAGCAGATGTGCCAGCACACGAAAAAGCTGCTGTGGACTGGCGGTTGCCATAACTTGAGGTGGATGGGCTCTGTGTTGTCTGGCAGTTAAGTTTTATTTAATACCAAGATCAGTCTTGTTTGAGGCCAGTGAAAAATTGCTTTTTCACTTCATATTTGTTGGAATTAACTGATATTCATGGGAATAAATTTTACCTGTTTCAATGCCTAACGTAGTGTTTGTAAGTCTGAGGTGGTGAGCTGATAAAATATCAACAAAATGTTACTGTGCTATTTTTGTCAGGCTATTGAATCGCCTTGGTTATCATGTTTGGGCTTTTTTTTTGTCTCTGAGGGACAGACTACAAGGAATAAAATCTTACATTTTTCATATATTGAAAAAATAGTAAAGATATTGCAAGAGTGCTTGATTCAGTTTGCTATTGAACCCGTTGTGAATACTTCAGAATCATTTCTGATCAAAATAGGTGCCAGTAGTCACAGTCTTGAATAGTGCAATAAGTATATGGTGTCCTTCTATGTATCTATAAATAAACTAATTTAGTCTGGAAATATTTGTAATGGGACCACATTTCCAATTATGCTGGGAATAATTTTGAAGTCTTAAGATGATCAAACCTTTGTTTTCATTTATTAGTAACTACAACAACCAAGAGGTGCTGTATTTTCTCCATCCCATTTATGATTTTACAGATTTTTCATTCCCCCATTGTCTTCCAGCTTTAATTTTTCGTATCACTTGCTCCTGTTATTAAAATGTTCCTTACTTACGACAATCCTGCTTCTCTTCTCTGCACCTTTTTGGGTGGTATTATTTGTTATCAGAGGTGAGAAAAACAAATTTTAATTCAATTTGAAGAAGTTGAAGGCAGTGACTTTTAACACCTATCTTTAAATTTCACTGTTGTTGTAAGCAGTACCAAATACTAAGTTTCAGTTAATAAGGAATATTATGACAGTTCTTGGAAAATTCTAAGTAGCTTTACTTTGGCTTTCTCTAAGGAGAATTGGCTATTTATACAGAGATTCTTCTGTGGATAAAATGCACTTAACCGTGAGTATTATTGATTCCTTTGGGGTTTTTCTGTTACTGCATTGAATAGTCAATTACATCAGAGGAGTAAGGATTTTACTATGTATTAGAGACTTTTTACATAAACCTATTTACATAGTGAGCCATTATAACAGTTTTTCTGGAAAAAATCAGTTTGCTAATGATTTTTAGGTTAAAACAAACTCTGTGCCTCTGTTTAGGAGCTATTCTTAGGATTTGGGGGAGCTGTTATATCTTACATTCAGCTAATACATTTCTGGGGCAATGTACCAGCTGGACTATAATTATCCTTTAACAGACAGTAACTGCACTTTTAAGATATTTTCAAAAAGACTTGATTTCCCTTAAAAAGGAACTGATGCGTTTCTGTATTCCAATTCTCTTCCTTCCATCCTCCATACAACCAAACACATCAGTACCAGTCTATAAACTAGGGAAATTCTTCAATATGATATCCTCTGTTTTGAGGAAAAAACACATGAACGTCACTATTGCTAAGGAGCTACTTATAAGTATTTCATAATTTAAAATAAGACATAGGTGTAATTGTGTAGGTAGTTTCAATGATAGTTGTCTGATAGAAACCCTTTTTGAGGTTAGCTTGAGTACTGCTAATCATGAACTCCAGCTTTTGTAAGGGTTTCCAGTGTCAGGTCACTGCTCTAGGAAAAAGAAGAAATACGCTGGGCTGAGGAGTTCTAGAGCCAGCCTGGAAGCTGTGAAGAATCGCTTGTCGATAAGGCACTCTGGAAGAAGTCAGCAAACCTTTTCCAGAAGACTAAGAGTCTTGGACTCTCAAGTTACATAAATACAAACTTTTTTTTGTTATGCTCTAACTTATAAAAGGTAGTGAACATAATTAAGGGAACCAAAAGGGATGCAAAGGGTAGTCAAAATGCACATACAGAATTTTATCAGATTTGTGAAAACAGAAAAGCCCTTGAATAAGGTGGATTCAGCGGATGAAGACTTCAAAACTGAATTTTGTAAAGGATTCCTTACGCAAGCATAACGGCTTCATATCACTCGGTTCCACTGAAATATGGAAAGATTAGTCACTGTTTTAGAAGTATTGGAGTACAGATGATTTATGTGTTGCCTAGGTATATTTTCAAAGATATTCCACAGCCAATATCTTAAAATAGCTATCATTGATACCATGGCAACACAGGAAAACACTTGCAAGCAAAAGATCAAAAAGCTTGATTTCCTTTCCAAGGCATCTTTAGGTATTGCTGCACAGGGCACATTTCCATGAATTTGTGACAGAGCTAACTAGTCACTAAAACCCAGATGTTTTCTATCAAAATTGATCCTGAAAAAAAAATGAAACTTGAAAAAACGTTAACTAGGTAAATTTTACAGACATTAAATGACAGCATTAGCTATTTAAGTTATTAAAGTATTTTTCGTGAATAAATTAGCAAAAATACATTAAAACCTGAAGCTATCTTACATTTATAATTCTCTATGTGTACACAGTAAGAGATTATAACTGAGAAAGCCAAGGTTTCTATAATGCATGGTAACTAAAGCGTACCCTAAGTTTGGATTTTGAAAATTATTTTGATGGCAATTGATTATATTTCCTGAAATGAAATAACATTTTTCTTTGCCACTGCTTCCCCCAGCAAAATCCCGTTCAGTGATGGGATTTTTAGGAAAAATAAAAACTCAATGAACTATGAAGGAAGATTTAGTCTTCCCCATGAAGGAAAAAGGCAGTTTAAGTCGTTCCTCTCCTTTCTTTGAAACGCTAGAAGTGGACTGGGATACTATAACATCATTGAAGATAGATGCCATGGAAGACCTAAAACAGGTTGCATTACTTGTGTTTCAGTGCTGCCTTGACTAAGTTTGGCAGTGTATACAAAGAGACAAAACAGGCTGTGCGTGAAGGAATTTGATGAGGGCAATAAAGATTACTTTCCACTGAAAAATCTCAGGGGAAGGAAAAGTAACATTTAGTTCTATTTAGTTACAAACTCAGAAGGTGCTATTGAGAATTTTATATCATTGTTTGGAATTACTTATTCATTTTAAATAATCTTTACTCAATAATTACTCTGTCTTTGTCCTAGTACTGGAAAATGCATGCAAGATTTCGGTATCACTTCGTAATATGAATCCTCAAGGATTTCAGCATCACCAAAGATAAATAATTGTCCATTGGTTATGATCCAAGCTTAACACTTTTGAATACAGATTTGTTGTAATTTCATTAATATTAGTGGAGTTTATTAAAGGAATGAAAAAGCTGAGTGACAGAATTTCCATGTTATTTTTATGACTGAAACACACTATGATATAGCTCTTCGACTAGTTTAAGTTGGTGTAAATCCTCTGAGATAATCCCAACTTTGAAATAAGCACCAAACTTTCATTATATTCATGATGTTATATTAGAAACATCCTTAGCTGAGTTTTTCAATATTTTTAAATACTTGAAATAACTGAGAATTTTACAAACTTTTTCTGTCTCCACTTCTACAGGTAACGAATATCTATAATTCTTTGCTTTGCTATCAAAGTATGATTTCATATGTTAATGAATTAGCTTGCTTTCACACTGCCTGCTACATTGGTAGACCTGAGAGTACTGTTTGAATGTCTACATTGCTTGTATCACATTTTCAGGCCTTTTTTGACAGATGCGGCATCAGTATACGAAAGAAGACTTTATATAAAATCATATTTTTATAACAAAATAGATCAAAGATACAAAATGTACATACAGCCTGTCTTCAGCCCCCATAGCAAAGACATGGAAATCATACAATTTGTTAACATCAAAGGTTCTTCTATTCCCGTATCTTGTCTTCAATAGAGGCCAACAGCAGTCATGTATAGAAGAGTATAAAATCATAGCAATGCTTCCTCCAAATACCCTCTCATGCTTACAGTATGTTTTGGGTCATGAGCTTCTTGGAACAAAGCGATATATTTGCATTAAATAGCCCTTGATGGATTTTTGTTCCTTGAACCCTTCAGGTTACTTTTGAACATACAAAAACTTATGGCATCCATAGCATGCTACAGTAAGAAATCAACTGCTTGTTGCATGAAGAAGCATTTCCTTTTAATTGTTTTAGGGCCACTAACTGCATGTTTCTTTTTTATACCCCTCAAATTTGGGTGTAAAAGCCAGTACACATCTGCTCCTATTTATTTTTCCATCCCGTTCATGATTTTACAGATTTTTCATTCCCCCATTGTCTGTCTTACAGCTTTAATTTTTCATATCACTTGCTCCTGTTATTAAAACATTCCTTAATTAAAACAATCCTGTTTCTCTTCTCTGCACCTTTTTGGGTGGTATTACTTGTTTTCAGAGGTGAGAAAAACAAATCCAGACACAGTATTTAAGATTCAGGTGCAGCATGGATTTATATAGTAGCATAATAGTGTTTTCTCTTTTTTTTCCTTAATAATTCTTTTTTTTTTCCTCTTCTTAGTACTGGGCTGATCTTTTCATCAAACTGTCAGCTCTCAGTTCAAAACCATTCATTGTATGCTTAAAGTTAATATTTTTCCCAATCTGAATCACTTTCATCTACATTGAATTTTATATGCCATTTCATCTCTAATTTATATTTGAAATGGCTCTATTTTTTATTATGCTTAGGATCATAAGCAAACTTTGTTCTACTCTTCATTAACTTTTCCAGATCATTTATGAATTTGATCAACAACCTGTTCCAGTACAAGTCTCCTTAGGCCTCTGCTGGTGATGTCTGTCCTCTGTGGAAAATGGTATTTTATTCCCATCCTTTGTTTCTGTCTATTACTTACCCGTAGGAATACTTTTTATCTTGTTCTGTGTTTTGATAGCTTCTCTAATGGTCTTGTTGAATGCCATTTGGAAATCCACTCTATATTTCTTGTCTGAGTGTTATTTGAAGCCTTCAAAAAAAATTCCAATATGTTTGTGAGATACGACTTCCCTTTAAGAAAGTCACGTTGACTCTTCCCAAATATGTTATATTTGCTCATATATCCAATTACTCTATTCTTTAAAATACTTTCTCTCCATATAAATGTGGGGGTTCCTGCTTGGAAGCTCCTTTAACTTTCCGTTGAGCTCTTCATAAGCATTAATTACATTATATGCTTTTCAGTTCTCTAGAACCAAAGAGTTTTAATTTACAAGAAGTTGCACGCTGCAGTTTGGCAGTTTCATCCTGGTTTTAGTTTTTGGATGAATGCCATATGGCCTTGCCAAATTTTTTTATGTTTATAACTTATGTTTCTGTAACTTCTTCTAGAGATCCCTCAGTTTTAGGTATTTCATCTGATGAGTTCCTTCTATGAAGCAGGACTTTGGCTTAAGAACTGCATTTAGCTTTTCTTCCATGCTTTGTTTCCTTGAGCCATCTGTTACAACTTTATCACAATGGCTGTCCTGTAACTACTATCTATTTATAAGAAATTCTGTAGACACTGAGATACCTGCAAAAGGTCAAAGACATTTGAGATTAAAGAAAAATTGAGGTCTATACAAATTATTATCAAAAGAACATACAGAATTATTTTTTACGTTTATAACCACTGAAAGAAAAATGTTTTGTTTGCCTGTGCCAATTACACTACTGACCTAAGAAAGTTATCTGTTAATAACCTTTTTTCTTCTGTCACCTTGCAGAACACAGGTAAATAACTTGTGCTCTCTCAAGGAGACTCCGAATAATACCCTAACAATTTCATGTTCTGAAATGGAGTCACAATATGTAGAACATAATAAAAATTACACAGCTGAGAAGAAAAAAAGCTTCACTTTTTTATAATGACTGTTATTGTGAACAAGTGCAAAAAGACTAAAATGCTGAGAGCTAGAAGAATTACTAAAGCTATAAATCCTTGGTAAGCAAGATTACTCTCCTGTTTGGATGGTGGTATTTATAGCATTGTTGAGGCACAATGCCGCTGTATATTTTCTGCTGGTCTGAATAGGGTAATTCCTTCCCGGCCTTCTGTAAGAATAGTCTGTGCATAGTGACAGCTTTTGTTTGTCAGGAGCAAAGAGCTTATGGTATGTGAACCAATGCCTGTTTCTCCACTAGTCATTAAAGACTCTAACATGAATTCTCTGGAAACAAAATATCATGAAAATGATGAACTACACATGTTCAATATACCACTTACTTCAGTAACATCTGCAGGAATGTAATAATAGTCTTTTGAAAAAATAAAGTATCAAGTAATTGTCTATTTACCTTTTATGAAACAGGAAAAAAAAGGATTGTTTCAAGATAAAATCTCTTACATTGTGTATTTTATACCAAACCAGGCAAATAAACACATTGTCGTATTTGACAAGGGAGAACAAATTCAAAACATCTCTCAAACTGAAATAAGAAAAAGAGAAGGCTTTCTTTTGAAAACAAATGCCATTTTCAAACACTTCAGAAAACTTTTTCCCATCTTGAAATATAGTTTCTGTGAAGTCATTTAATATATCTTCCACAGTTTTAGTGACGATGATTGATTTTTATAAGTCTTAGGATATTTTACACATCTTGTAGCATAATGTCAATGTAAATATGCAATTGCACACGTTCTAATCCTTCAGTCTACAACACAGAAGTAGGCTAAACAATCTGTAGTATTTGAAAGACTTCAGCAGTGTTCCTTCTAAGCGTGGTTTTCTGCACTGAGTATTGCAGTTTCAGGGCCTTGGTGAGAAAAATCTAATGTGCAGTGTGACCTTTGAGTGTTAATTCCAACTTGGATGTTACAAGGTTTGTCACGCAGAAGACTTCTGATATATTATAACTAATGGTATGTCCACTCCTACAGTTCTTACATAGGTGTATCTCATGTTTATTACAGAAGACCTATTTCCACTAAGACATACATTTGCCAGCTAATGACGACTGGGATGAGGAGAATTAGAAGTAGGAGGTATAAAATATAGTTTTGTTAATGTTACTGGTTACATTAAAAGATATATAAGGGTAGCTACAGACTGCGTCTATACATATGTTATACCTCTTTCTCCTACTTTGAAAATGGGTTTTGTCTGATTTAGGATATAAATTCTTTTACTTTTTAAAATTTGTGTCACGCCTTGCTAACTGAGTGCTATGAGAGATGTCCAGTAGTATGAAAACGTGGTAATTGGCTTCAGTGGGAGTTTTCTCTAAGCCTAGTATATAAAACAGCCTTTGCCAGTGTTGAAATTAATTCCCCTTTTGTTTGGGGTTTATTAAAAGAAACTGCAGAATATTCCATTGTGCAGTCTGAGACAATAAATTTTTGTAAATAATAAAATTAAGAAAAATATTTGATCAATGTATAAAGAGTTAGTATAAAAATATTCTTTCTTTAGCTTATACATTTGTATTGGATCAGGCTGAGATGGAGTTAGTTTTCCTCACAGCAGCCCCCATAGAGCTGTGCTTTCTATTGGTACGTAGAAAGGGGTTGATAGCACTCCAGTGTTTTGGCTACTGCTGAGCAGCACTTGCACAGCATCAAGGCTGTGTCTCCAACATTCCTCCCCCACCACCAGTGGGCTGGGAGGGGGCAAGATCTTGGGAAGGAACATAGCCAGGACACCTGACCCAAGCTGACCAAAGGGATATTCCATACCATATGATGTCAGCTCAAAGATAAAAGCTAGGGGAAAAGAGTGGGGGGTGGGTGGGGGGGCATTCGTTATTTATGACATTTGTCTTCTGGAGCAACCACTATGCATACTGAAGCCTTGCTGCCCAGGAAGTGGGTGGACATCGCCTTCTAATGGGAAGTAGAGAATAAAATCTTGTTTTCCTTTTGCTACCTTGCACAGCCTTTGCTTTTGCTTTTATTAAACTGCCTTTGTCTTGACCCACGAGGTTTTTTTTCTTTTCCATCTCATTTTCTTCCTGCCTGTTCTGCTAAAGAGGTGAGTGATAGAGCAGCTTGGTGGCACCTGGCATCCAGCCAAGGTCAACCCATCACAACATTTTTAGGGCAGTTTATGGATTTTGTATCCTATAATTCCATTTTATTTTTGCACTAAAAAGAGTTTATACATTTACCATATTTACCAGTAAAAATAAAACCTTTTCCAGGTAATTTAACTTAAAAATTAGAGGTCATTTTTTTTCCAGTTAATACGGTTGTAATCAGCACTTTGCAAAAATGTAAAATTTTTAATATTATATTTAAAATTTTGAGTACCAGAATATAATGTTCTTTTTACTAGTAAATGTTTTTGTTTGTGCGTTTGGAAAATGACTACTCTATTTTGAATCATCTTATAAGTGGAAATGGCATAGTATTTAATACACTATACGTCTGCCATATTTATTTCTTATTCACTGGGTGTTTTAGTTGGGAGTTTTATGCTTCTGTTGTCGATTTTTAATATGACTAATGCTGACTTCCTAGAATTAGGTAACACGTCTAAAAAGCAATATTTTAATACAGTGTTAGCAAAGAATTTATTTTTAATTTCCTGTCACAGCTACTAATCTCAATTTTTATGGCAGTCCCTGGGTTTGCTGGTAGTACTAGAATGAACTCTGTTTTCTCCTGGGAGACCAGGCTGCTTCTTCTATGAGCTACTTTTGAGCCTGAGCTCATCATCTCCATCCTCACTCTGCTTCTCTGATGTGTCTAGATTGTAAGTCATTCAAGGCCTTCCAAGAGTCTAGAAGAATGGGGGTTCATCCCTACCTTACTGTAGCCCCTACTGAAATGCCAGTACTGACATAAAACTGTCAGTAACCAGTTATTCGTCTTTCACTTGATGTTGCCCTTCTAGGCTTCCTTTTAGTTTTCAGTAATGTGTTTCTGTTATTAATCATGTGTTATTGTGTTCAGAGTAATAGATACAAAAATCCCTTTCTCTACAAAGAACATTTTAATAAGAATAATTTTAAAGAATCTGATTAATGAAAAAAAAAGGAGAACAAAAAAGTAAAGAGAAGAAGGGAAATGGGTTTACATTTATAATGCCATTTACAGTTCTCAAATATGTCCTACTTTTTTTTTTTTTTTTATTTAATTTTACACTTCCAGGAATGCTGGCTGTATTCTTTGGAAGAAGGAAGGCTCTAGTTAGACACAAGGAGATCTTCCCAAGGCTTTTTAGATCACAGTTTTTTATATGGCTAAAGATGCAATTTGACCATTTACCATATATTCTTAAGGATGCATTGATTTTCTACAACTTGAAATACTAAAATAGGAATGATGGGACAGAGGATAATTAGGAATAAGGGAAAAGGGAATAATTTAGTCCTACTTATTATAGCTTTTTTTTTTTATCTTGACCATCAATATGTCAGGAACTACCCAAGGAAGGATATGATTCCTATGGTTGTTACCTCTCAGGTATTGCTCTTTGAATTAAATAGCTGAAGGGCAGATCTTAGTGCCAGCCTTGCAGATTCAGCCATGTACAGGTTTTAGGTGCCATGTCATGTTACCCTTATCTACTTGTCTTTGGCGAGAATCCCAAAGCATTGTTGGCCATCAAGTATATGATTAATACAGAGATTTTTCAATGTCCTTGGCAGTCCTTGTACAATTACCTCACTCTGACAGCTGTGTCTGATCTTCAGTCAGTTGTGCTTTTTCTGTACAATTGGCACTCCTTTTATTTTTTCCTTCAGTATTCTCTAGCTGCCCAGGAAGAATTCAAAATGGAGCCTTCACATAGTCTTCTGTTTCTTTTATTTTCATCTTTTTTTTTTCTTTCATGATCACAGAAAGAGATCACAGACACTAAAGTGCACTGGATGTGAAGTACAAAAATGCAACTGAAGTTAATAATAAGTATCTGGACTCCATGTTTCTCATGCTTTGAAACTGAGAAAATGAAATAAATGAATAAAACCTTCTAGAAACAGCTCCATGAATCAGTGGAAATTAAGCATCTTAGAAATCTAAACCATACACTGAAGTAGAGTATTATACTTCATAACTGTAGTGGACTCTGGAAATTGGGGGTATGGACTGTGAGGATGGACAAAGATGAGACACTAAGACATCAGGAAGGAACCAGCTGAAATAGATGTTAATATCAAAATAATAGCAAATGAGTAGGAGATGTGACTGTTTTAATGTAATAAAATAAAAGATAAGAAAATATAAAAGGAAATGGAAGTTCTCCTAGGAGTACTTCTACATTACAATGCTGCATGCAATATTTTACATGGGCTGATATTGATCACACTTCATAAATAAATGTAGATATAGGTGCTTTTATCCAATGCAGTTTTTAAGTGGTAGGAGACAAAGATATATTTAAGTATTTAAAACTGACAAGATTAAACAACAGTGATAACTCACTGAATGTTATTATTAGGAACTACTGATAATATTTATACCATTTTGAAATACATTTCATTTCAATATTAACATTTTAATATTAACATTTCAAATCATTAATACATTTCTATATTAAAATAAACAGCAAAAATTGGTAGATGAAGTTCAATACAGAACTGATTTCAGCCTTAATGGTAATTTTTAAAGGAAGTTTAAGATACTTGTCACTAAAACCTATCGTGTGAGTGGTTTCATACAACACTAGCTGTGGGCATACAATCAGCATAACTACTAAATTTGAATAAGCTCTCTTTCTCTTGCAGTGATGTTCTCCTCCTGAAACACTTCAAGAGACTGGTGTTTCACAATATTTCAATAATAAATTGCTGAAGATAAAGTTTAGGAATGAAATAAGCAATGCTTGTTTTTCTAAGGAGTATATGATTTCTTAAACAAAATACAATGAATAGAGTGAGAACTTCAGCCTGTACACTAAAAGGATATTTCTGCCTTCTCTTTGCCACATGCAACCTCTTCTGGTGTTGTTATGTATATACTAGACAATCTTAAAATTTTAGAAATAGAATAGAAAGATAAAGTACATTTCAAGAAAATCAGAATCCTCTATTGTATATAGTACTTTGCCATTTTTAATAACTTATTTGTGTTACTTCATTTTTAAAGAGCAGATGAAAATTATCAAAACAGATATTATAATCATCTATGCCATAGCACAAAAGTGAAACAAAACCCTGATTATTTTTTTTTAATAAATTACCCATTAACCATTGGGTTAAGCATTGTTTTGTGACAAAATTTGGATTGTTTCTGCCAGGATGAGTGTAACAAATAGTGTTCAACACATTATCTCAATAAAACTATCTCTTCCAGAAGGTAAAGCAGAAAACATGACAAATTAGCTGTTGTATTGGGAACTGCAGTTCAGAACAGCTGGGAATTGCAAGAAAGTAAGAAGGTGAGAAGCATAAATGAAATACGTTTTCATTGAAATTGAGCGAAGGAAGATAAAGAAGAAACTGCAAGACCACATGGAACCCTAGTTAAGCTTATTTGTCTAGGTAACAAAAAAAACTGTTGGTCCTGTTGTTTCACAGAAACTATATAGTGCCATAAAGCTGTGCAAAGCAAATTTTAAATGTTAGCGCACTAGAAATTTTGTATCTTACTTAGAGTTTAAGAACTATGGAAGGCCTAATATTAAAGACAGTGGAGAAGCTTGTCCCATTCTCTTGAACCTCCTTGGAAACCTCTGTGCATGTACAGAAGGATTAGTAAAATCCTTTCATCTTACTTCTACTGCCAGATATTTTTTCTGTAACTACCAAGAAAGGAAGCATAAATAAAAACCATTGTGTTCTGTCTTTTGGAAATCCTGCTCCCTAGCTACACTTAATTGTTTGGTTAGTTAAACAGCTCTTCTAAATTTCTTTGAAACACTGCTGGGCCAGTAAGAGTCTTAATGGATCTGTGAATAGGATAATAACAGCAATAAGGCTCACCTGAAACTTTTCTCCGTATCCAGACAGAATTAAATCATGATGAAGGAGGTTGTAGTTGATCGAATTATAAATATATATTTGTTGTGATTTATACTTTTTTACTACTCAGTATAAGTGTACCAGATGTCCATATGTATTGCCATTTTTTTCATTTGGAAGTTGAATAGAAAGCGGGAAAATCCTTTACGAAGTTCAAAATAGTACAGGTACTCCAAATGGTATATGCTGCTAGTATTGCAGTATTACAAAAATTACACAAAATGGAGATCCGATTCCTCTACAAAGCTTAAGAGCAATTTACTGAAGGTCTTACAAAAAGGTCTAAATAATTAGAGGGCAGGAAATAACATATGACTTCCAGGACTAAATTAAGAAATAAGAACTTCGTTCTGACAAAATATTAAAAAACAATAGCAGTACTGGGTTCCCAAAAGAAGTGGAAAGGTAATCTGACATACTTCATAGAAAATGTATTCTCGTTCAGTTGACGATAAAATATGAGACTTTACATTCACTCAAATTTAAAATGTTTTACCAATATAGACCTGAGGCTTTGTATTGTCCTTTGCTAGACAGCACTGAGTAAAAAATTCTATTAATATTTTTCAGTTTTGGTTGGCAACTGGATGTATTTGCACTTATTTCCCAAAGTGTTAATCTGCTCCATAGGATTTCAAGTACACAATAAACTATAGTCAAGACAGTGTCTCCATATAGCATTTCTGCCTGTTAGAGGAGTGAGAACTTAGCCACTGAAGTTAGTCAGTCAGTCATGAGACATACCTGTGGTCACAAGTAGAGTTAATAAATCTATTGAGGGATTGCTTAAAGTATCCAAATATTTTAAAGGGTTCTCCCACCTATGTTTTAAGATCCAAAAAGTTTGTTTGTTTTTCAAAAGAGATGAAAAAATTTGTCATGGAAAAAAGTGGCGAAAATTTGGAAAGTCCCTATTAAAATATTTTTCTAGGAGAAGAGATGTTATGGCTATCAGAAAAATGTTCTTTACTGTCAAAAAAGAATGGTAAAGACGGGATTAGTTTGTTTAAACATAGACATTTAAAAACTCTTCCATGAAACTACAAATATTACTAAACTCAGTCAGAGGGAAATAATAGGAATTTGTTTTCTGTCTAATGGCTGGAATTGTTCTTTTCCATTTTATTTGGCATTATATGTTTCTGTGCAATCTGTGCTTTGTCTTACCCTGCTATGTGTAACTGGGTGATTTTGATGAGTATCTTTCCTCACTTCAGCCAGATGCATCCCATTCATGGGGACAGTGAAAAATAACAGCAAGTATCTTCAAGCTACTGAAATTGGTATTTTGTCTGTGTAGGTTTGCTGTGAACCATCCTGTTCCATAAAGCTGGACTAGGATACAGCTTTTCATGTTGTTTATGATGCTGCTTTAACTCTATGATGTTTCCTATGTTCTCTTCTTCTGTAAGTGATTCACATTAAATTTGTAGTGTGGTTTATAGATTTTATTCTAGAAAGTAATGGTATTACTTTTTTTTTTTGCAATTATTTCTTTTGGTGCAATATTTGCAGCAATTTGTTTTGTTGGATGTGTGATTTGGTCTTTTTAAGAGGTTAGCTCAGAGGTAAAGTAATAGCTACTTAATTAAAGGGTTCTAGGATTATACCCCAGCATAGCTTCAGTTCAGCTCATCAAATCATTACCTAGAATTCCCCATTTTGTTAACTTCTCATGGGAAGGAGAATTCTGTCTGATTGGCTCCTCTATATTAAATTATAACACGATTGCTTCATGCACTGTTGAACACCTGACCTGTTTGCTGTGAAATCTTCCATAGAATACCTATACTTAAAATGTTGCTTGAATGTTTTTTGGTCATTTATATGGTTTAGAACAGCTGCTGTGTTGTCAGATAGAAGCACAAAATGGTAATTAGTGAGCTATATAATATTGTATATTTGAAATATATATCTGAAAATAGTTGCAGGCATTAACAGTATTTCCAGAGTTTTAACATATGTCATAATTATATGAACTTTATAGCAATATATTCATCCTACAATTTTTCTTTTAACCAGCAGCATGATTGAGAGTGGACTGGATATGGAAAAATAAATAGAACTCAAGGCAGTGTTGTAGATATGTGGTCAGCTTTGGATATACACAAAAAATTCTAAGAGCATTAGTTTCCCTCTTTTTTTCCTACTTTACAGTTTCAATAACTTAAATGAAGATGGTGCTTTGCCTAATTATCTTTTTCAAAGGTGTCATAAATTCTTCAGAATTATGCATGAGTGCAGTGCACTAATATTGAGATTGTAGCTCAGCGGGTAGCAACTTTAACTTGCATGGATGATTAGTTTGCCTAGAGGACAGGGTGTAAATTAGAAGGGGTAACCTGAAAAGATTGCATCTTTCTAACTCAGTTTGCAAATTTTTATTTTGAAATCTTTTACCATATGTATTAGAAAGACTTATTAGTGTGATTCATACAATAGGAACCATGGCAGCCATTGTTAACTTCGCAAAAATATATTTAATAAGCTCTTATTACCATCCCTGTGGTAGGAATACTCAGTTTTATTCCATGTACACAATAATTAGACTTGAAGTTAATGAATGTTTTATATTGTCATGAGGCACTTACAAATTCTTAGTACATTCCTAGTGTGGAACCAGTTGCAATCTGCTTTGTCAAATTTCATCTTTGCATCTAAAGGAACGTTCTTCCTCTTTATGTTAATTATCCAGAACTAACCTCCTTTTTCCTCAAACCAGCAGTCATTCCCTAAAAGCTTCTGAGATTTCTCAGGGCTAAAAAGAGAGCAAACTGCCAGGTTGCCTGCAGAAGACCACCTGCTTGCTGCTACTCTGTAGAAATCAGCAAAGACTGGGGGCTACTGCTAGAAAACTGTGGGCTTTTGCTGTTGGAAGGAGAGTCATATCCTTTATGGTTTCCTATTTCCATTTTTTCTTTGCTTAACTTTCACAAAATGTGTTAGTATCCCAGACTTTTGGTAAATTCAAAGAATCATGTTACTGCTGTCCTTTTTTTAACCCTGTTACATTGATTTATCTTTAAATATGCCCGAGTCATCTTTCTACGCTAAAAAGCCAGGATCCTAGCCAATTTTTTATATTTTTTTTAAAGAAAGTAGTACTTCTTACTCAGCATTCTAAAAAAATCAGCTGACAAATGTGCTAATGAAAATTCAAAACACTGTAGAGTTCGTCTACATTTAAAACTGGGTATTATGAACATCTGTAAATCAATCTCTGTACTTTAGTTTTCCCACATTTGCATGAGTGTTAAACATGAAGAATTGTGTTGTTATTCAAAATATTAATGATACTGAAATAAACTGAGCACAGATTGTGGTGCAAATGCTTCTTGGTGTTATGAAGAAACAGCAAGAGCCTTTGCAGCTGCTCTTTTCTGGAAAACAAACATTCTGTGTCGCAGCAAAGCGCAGGCCTTCAGAAGTGAAATAAGCAAATATAGGATGTTCCATGTGATGTTTGAAAGATGTTTATGATAGACGGAGAACCCAATGAGAAGCGACTCTGAGGTCCTGCTACATTGAATGGCTGCCCGGCTTACATCTTGTGACTCATGGCATGGGGTGCCATGAGTATTTGCAAACTCTTCTCTTGTCCCTTGGAACATTTTTTCAGTGGATTTTCATAAAAGACACTAGGTTAAAATTGTTTTGGAAAATGTGGAATATCAGAAATTCAGCATAAACCAAAACCATCTGTTACAGGGAAAACACGTTTTTTGTAACACTACGATGGGTTTTGGTACTGGACTAGAACAGTTAAGCGTTTCTGCTACCATAAACTACTGTTCAGCTTGCTCAATACATTGTGTATTCTCTAAGTAAGAGAAGAATAACCCATGAAAGCTGTGCCTATTTTTTTTTCACCATTTTGCAGATTGCCCGGAGGAAGTGCGGGGATTTCCCATGTGTCAGTACTTGAAGGACAAGGGGTGGTGCTGTGGTCGCAATGCTAGGATGTCAGCATGCTTGGTATGATTCCCCTTCTTTTCTTTTTCCTACTGAGAGCTTTATCCAGATGTTATAGGATTCATTGGTTTTGGCTTCTAATCCTAGAGCCATGACTTTAATCCAAGATTCTACAGAATAACATCATTAATGCTGTAAGCATGATGAATTATATCTAAAAAAAAATAGTATTGACCTTCCAGCTTTATATATTTTATACTTGCTGAAGGCATGAAAAAATGAGTATTGACAGAAATGTATTTTAAGAGCGGACAGAAAGGCCAAACCTGTGTTGAAACCTAAGCAAGGTAACCCCTCAGGGTAATAGTTCCTGGCCAAGGACTTAGGGGGAACAAGGTAATTGTAGAAGGACTGCAATCAGTAACTCCCCCAACGCCTTCATGATTCATAATATTGAATGTTCGGACTGTTTAAAACCTAAACAAACCTGCCTATTCCAAAAACCAGAAGAGCTCTAAAATCCATGTGGCTTAAGAGACTGGAAACATCTTTTTAACATTGCACCAAGAGATTAAGTGCTTTTAAAGACCTAACCTCATCAAGACAGGATGATGAACTGTTGTCTAATTTGAAAAAACAGAAATGTACTGAAAATTTCAATCACTGTTTCAATTAGAAGACCACTATTCCTTTCCTCTATTCATTTTTAATTTCTGGTATCAAAATGAATCACATCAGGTTCTGGCTAGCCTCTGCTGCTAGCTCTGTACCTCTGTTAGAGAGAACGGTGTGCACTAAAGATTCAGTATAGGCTAATGTATTAAGGTCATGTAAACTTGAAATAACATGGTAGTTAAATGCTATCAGGAGAAGGTATAGGAGGACAGTTGTTTAGTATTCATAAGGCTTAAATGTGTTACCCTTGGCAAGGTACAAGTAAAAAATTGTTCCTTTTAGTGATGTTGCTGTATAACTTATCACAAAAAGTGCTTTCTTTTCTCCTTTTCTTGTCGGTGTCATACAATACCAATTCTTCCTCATCTGACACGTTAGCTATTTCCTTTCCCATTCCATTTCTTTTAGAAAGAAAAAATGTGGACCATTTTTCAACAATGGTAGGAAGATAAATTTTGTAAGCAAATGACCCCCAGGAGACAGTACTGATCATGCCATATATATCTATTTTAGATTTCACAGAAATCACAGAAATTTGGCAGTTAAAAACTTTTTCTTGTTTAAACATCCACAAAAGGCAAAGAGTTCTCCTGTGTCACTAGATACTTCTACTGTTACTATGTTTGCAATTCTCTCTATGCATTTTTCATGACTAGGATTTTCCTTGCCTTCTAGGAGGTACAAGGGAGACAGCGCAGTGCAGCTAGGCACCCATCTTCCTAGGGGTAATGGCTGGCTAGGAGAAACTGAGTCTGCTGAGCAATGATGCAGCATTATTGTTGATGCTATATGTCTTTCAAATCGGTTAAAGTGCCAAGGGCCAAAGGTTCTGGAGAAGAGTTTCAGTTTCAGACCCTTACAATACCTGTTAGAAGCCACATCTGTCTTCTAAGCAGCAGCAGATACATGCTGGTATGAGGGCTATAACTTATACCACAGAAGCCAAACCTGGTAGTCAGCCAAAGCCATGAACGGAGGAACTGCAACTACTTGGACGGTGTTTGAAGAACAATCTGAAAGACAAGATCAGTTCTAAAACTAGGAGAAGGAGAAGTAGGTGATTTGGAGGCAAGCAGTCTTATTCACTGTAGTGGCATTTGGGGACTAAAGGTCACAATGACCCCATAAGTGGTGAGGCATTTTGGGTTTGCTATCTAATTTGTTGTGGTGTCAGGTAATTTACTGAATTTTTGTCTTTGTTTCTACTATGATCTTTAATATTCGGTTGAAATTTTTACAGGCACAGTATCTTTTCAACTATGTAAAAATATTCCACGCTTCTAATTATTTGTCATTCTTGGTCACTATGGATCACAAAAATCAAGTACTCTCACACCTGCATCAGGATTTATGTTATGAAGAATAGCAAAAGATAACGTACATCATTTTAAACTTCAGTCCCTCTGAAGTTTTTATTTTATTTAATTTTACGTACAGAAGGTAAATTTGTCTGAATACTTAAGACTAAAATTATTTAAAGACATTGTACATTGAACTAATATTTATTTTAAGATAGTTGAATATGCAAAGTGAATGATTTGTATTTCAGTAGGAACAGACTCAAGAAAAATGCATGTCTGTTTAGCGCTTTCACAGAAAGTAATCCTCTGAAATTCTTCTACAAGACTAAGAAAAACAAATTCTGCTTGCATCTATTTCCATACAGTTGGTTGTCATTGCTCCTCCTGTAAATAAACGAAAATAACAGGAGTGAGCTGATTATAAGTCCCTAAAGCTATTAACACTTTAAAGTGTGCAAGCTTGTGTTATGTCACACCATTAATCTTTTAAAATGTCATCTCCTCTGACTTTTATACAATGTGTTTATAAAATGTTCTGATAAAGAATAAACATACCAGCAATTTAATTCCTTCACTTTTAAAGGCTTTGGAGCGAGTTGCAGTTGGCCAAATGGTAAGTAATATTGTTTATTTTAGCCATTCTAAGATAAAATGTGTTTTCCCCCCTTGAATGCTCTTAATCCATGAACTTTTATTGAACTTCTGCCTTTCTGGAATCTTAAATACTAGCATACACTATATCAAATCCTGATAGATAGCATGTGTCATCATGAAATCATATTTTTATTGCTGTGATTGTACTTAGGGAATCAGTTTTCTTTTGACAAGAGTCTGGAAAAAAAGGCACTGCTTAAAATTTAAGACATTAAACTACCCATAAACTTCTTTCGCTATGTTTCAGCTAATACGTAAATTCGGTACAAATGTCCTTCTGATATCCCTGGTTTGGATCACTCTATCCCAGTGTTTTATCAACCAATATAAAATTAGAAATTGTTATGACAAAAGCTTGAACCTGTTAGAAACATCTTCCTTCTCACTTTTAATCCCTGTATATTTTTTTTCCTATGAATACTTTGAATTATCGTTGTGCAAGTTATCCTTTCGGGGATGGTGGACACTAACTGTGCAAATATTTGAAAGGCAAGGCCATATGTAAGCCCACTGGCCCCAGTAGTCTTCTACTGTACATGCATTTTGCTGTGAATTTTTGATTGGCAAGCATTAACTATTTTTATGCAAACAGATCTTTCATACCCAAAGTTATGAAGTTTTCAGTGTATTCTGGTTTTATGAGCACAGTAATTTCTGCATGATTCAGAGAACAGTGTATGGTTATTCAGCTAGGGAATTACTGCTTTTGTTTTTAAAACAGTTCAGGTAAATTGTTGTATTTATTTATTTTGTATAGTAGAATTTGGATCATGATCAGTACATTTTTCCTCTGTTCTTTTTCCCTCTGCCAACCTTTGAACTTTTACTTCAGATTTTGGGTTTCTTTTTTTTTTTTTTTTTTTGCATTCATGGTTATGTTAGAATCTGACGTAATTTTAACTGGATGCAAGAACATTAGTAAATTGTCCTCTTAAACCTGTTATGACTGATTGTAAAGAATACAAGCCAATAAATAGTTAAGGAAGCCAATACTGGTTTTGTTACTCTGATCTTAATTTCAATGTCAATTTTAAATCCTTGCTGTTGTAAATTTTTCTGCAGCTGCCTACAGAATCATTGTTTTATCGAGCTGTTCTTCAGGTTATCATAGAAGAAATGTATGGTGTCACCAAAAGGTAGGAAGCTCTGAATTCGCAGAATACGAACCAAAGATCTGGTTCTCTTCCACCTCTATTTTGTAGAGAAAGTACTTCTTTGAAAGAAGAAGGGTGTAAGAATTAGTCTTATCAGACTGCATATAGATATTGGTATTAAAATGCAGGATAGGTTTGTTCATTCTAAATCCACATCACGAAAGTTGACAGCCAGCTGAAAATGAGCCAGCAGTGTGCCCAGGTGGCCAAGAAGGCCAATGGCATCCTGGCCTGTATCAGAAATAGTGTGACCAGCAGGAGTAGGGAAGTGATCGTGCCCCTGTACTCCATGCTGGGGAGGCCGCACCTCGAACAGTGTG
>NW_009260774.1:6293181-6319002 GCF_000687185.1 Egretta garzetta
CACAAGTCATACGAGGAGCGGCTGAGGGAACTGGGGTTGTTTAGTCTGGAGAAGAGGAGGCTGAGGGGAGACCTGATCGCCCTCTACAACTACCTGAAAGGAGGCTGTAGTGAGGTGGGGGTTGGCCTCTTCTCCCTGGTAACAGATGATAGGACGAGGGGGAATGGTTTGAAGTTGCGCCAGGGCAGGTTTAGGCTAGACATCAGGAAAAACTTCTTCACTGAAAGTGTTGTCAGGCTCTGGAATGGGCTGCCCAGGGAGGTAGTCGAGTCCTCCTCCCTGGAGGTATTTAAAAGATGGGTAGATGAGGTGCTTAGGGACATGGTTTAGTGGTGGGATGGCAGGGTTAGGTTAAAGGTTGGACTCGATGATCTCAAAGGTCTTTTCTAACCAAAGTGATTCTATTCTATGATTCTATGTATTGCCCTTCCTTTACCCATAGCTGAAATACATACTCTTTGGTACTGGATACATGGGTAAAACATATCTTCACCAGAGAACCGACAGCAAATTCACTAAAAAGTCAGCCCAGTTCTGGGCTACCATGTTATGCAGAGGTCCTGGCAGCTGTACTACTGCAGAAGACACAAAGACATTTCCATTTGTCCTGAGAAAAACTGCTGAAAGCCCAATGGCCAGCATGGCTGTAAAGAGCTAAAGTAGCCTACGCTTACATTAGCAAGTACTGCACCCTTGTAGGATGGGATTTGGAGAGCTGGTGCTGAGGACCTGACATCTGCACTGTACTCTCTTCTGGAGTTGTAGTTGGATTAGATTTTATCTGATTCTGTGGGATGTATGTCTGCCAGCACTTGGAGCACATCCAGAAGCACACCTTCCAGTTTAATTTAATTTTAAAATAGCCCATTTTTTGAGCTCTGATCCTATTCCACAGGGTGAACCAAGGCATGGGAGGTGGTCAAAAGCAGAAAATTCACTTCAGAAGTATACTCCTGATCTGGAATAAGTGCTAATGCAGATACCCCAAAACTTTTGCTAAATGTAGAGCCAGAGAGCTTACCCTTCAGAAGGTCAAAACCCTGAAAGAAGACATTTTTTTTAATTAGTTTAAAATTACATAAAGTATAACACATAAACCCATGGCTACTAAATTGTAAAACAAAACAAAAGAAAAGTATGAGATAGATGATATGTTTCATTTGTTAAAGGAAGCATAATTTGGAGGAAGTAATTAAGATCATGCTTTTGAAATAAAAGCAATGACTACCCTGGAAAGACTCCCTCCGCCCCCAGTTTCATTGCTGAGCATGATGTTACATGGTGTGCAATAAATATCCCTATGGTCTGTTTGGGTCAGCTGTCTCGACCATGTTCCCCCCACATTTCTTGTGCACCCACAGCCTACTCTCTGGGGGGCAGAGGGAGAAACAGAGGAGGCCTCGATGCTGTGCAATCACTGTTTGGTGACAGCTGAACCAATGGTGTGTTACCAGCACTGTTTCAGTCACAGATCCAAAGCACAGCACTGCAAGGGCTGCTGTGAAGTTAGGTCCATCCTAGCCAGACCCGGACGGTATCTTTCCCCCTGTAGCTTGTGCTTAAGAGGACAGAAGCCCATCTTGCAAAGACTGACATAACAGCATCATCATGAACTGATTTTCAGACTGCATCAGTCCAAATGTTTAAGTGCACCTGAATATTAGATATGACTGCAGAAGTTCATTCTTTCTTTAAAAATAAATGTGACTTCAGTAGGTGTTAATCCTGATCCTTAAATAAAGAGAAAGGTGTCTTACTAAGGATAAAGAGGGAAACAAGTTTTAAATTAAGATATTTCTATTTAGTATTTCATGGGAGGGTTGGGGGAAAGTGGATTTCCTCTTAAGAAAATGAATACTCACAAACAGCTACTGTAGCTGAAAATGGAACTCCTACACTGCACAGCTGGAAGAGGAATTACGTTAAGACACAGTCGAGAAAGCAAATTTAGACTAACAAAAACTTGCCATGTTGTTTTCCAACACAGAGAAGAGAAAAAATAGAAGTGGCCTGTTAGGATTCAGTCTTCCTATATGTTTTTTCAGTTTTTGTGCATTATTTTAACATGTTTTTTGAAACAACCCACATTTTTGGCTGACTTCAAAAGTAGGCCATTGAATTTTAAACAGGAGAAAATACTGGCATCTCTTAGTAAAGTAAAATAAAAATTGCGAGGATAAGAACACAAGGTAACAAGCGAAAGTGAAATTTTACTCCAACTTGGCATTTGCTCAGTCCAGTGGTCGATGGTAAATAAATTACAACAGCATTATAGTACATTATAGAAGTATTAAAGAAGTATAGAAGGAAATACCTGTCAGTGGAAATAAGAAATCTGTCATTCATATAGTGAAATAAAAATATTAGGGAGACATTAAAAAGAAACCTTTAACTCTCCAATTTTTAGGTAAAATAATAACTGTACTATAACTATGGTACAATTATACAGTTGCTGTATCTAGAAATTTCTTCAAGTATTAGCTAGCTTGTTTTCTTTTAAGTAAACGGGGAAGGAAAATCATTACTAACTTGACAGTAGTAGCTGATTTATTTCTCCTGCACTGAAAATTTAATTAAAAGGAATTAAAAACGTGTACATTTCTGTTGTTGGATGTATAAAAGCCTGCATCTCAATGCTGTATTTGCAGTGATCGACATGTTGGAAAAACTTTCTCCAAATCATCCTCCTTCATAGATTATGTCAGAAAATCTCTGAAAAAGCTGGAACTGGATGATTCAAAGGTGAGTCACTAAATAAAGAAAGCATGAAATCCTTATATCTATGTAAGTTCTTGAAGTCAGCACCATTAATGCAATGTTTGAGCCATTGAATTGATTTAGTTTTTATATTGCTGTATAAATATAAAGTGTTCTCATTTTTATTAATATTAATGGAGCCAAACCATGCTTAGCTTTATGTAGTAAAAAAACCCCAAAGATATCAAAGTTGGGTTTTTTCATGGTTTTTGGAAATAGACTTCCACATATAAATTTTTGAAAAGATTTTGTTTTAAAGTTATGTTATCCTAATGACTTTATATAAAACTAATCCTTTTTTATACATGGTGCTCATGATCAGAATTTTTTTAAGCCTTTCCGGTGTGTATGAAGTTAATCCTACAAATCTCCTTTGAGGAAAAAAAATGTAATGCATACTTGATTTTATACATGCTGTCATTTAGAGTTAAATATACATTTCAGATGCCAAGTGAAGCAGGCATGAAGAACTTCTTGCCTGTGCTTATACTATACATCCTGATAAAAGTAATTCGTGCACCCTTTTAAACCCAGCTGAAATACTATCCTATGCAAACATGTTGCTTTTTTATCTGTACTTAAGTTTAAACTGAAAGTGATCCAAAAGGACATGAATAATGAATCACATAGTAAACACTTTGACCCCTTTTTATTTTCATTTTTTCTGCAGCAATATTACCTTGATCCCTTTGGACACCTTTTGAAACTGAAAAATGTAACATTATAGCAAGAGAGGCAATTCCATCCATGCAGTATGTTTCTCTTACAATTTACTTCCCAAAGTATTTCCAATTTGTTTTAGCCTTTAGGCAGTCTCCTTTAGTAGCCTTTGAAGGTCTTCTCGGCTGCAGCTTCTGTGTCTGGGAAGGCCTAATACTTATTTTCTTTTAAATTAATAAAAGCTAAGGATAAATATTAAGATTTTAAAATAACTTTCCTAGAGAGAAAAAGAAGTAAATACAAAACTGAGTTTTAAACCTATAAAATCTTTTGGAGATTTTTTTAATGTTCTTGAGCATCTTGTCTTAGTACTACAACTGCTAAATTGGTCAACAGGTGGCAACATAGCATTAGGCATGGAATATGGCTGTGTGAACATCACAACCACTCTGTGAGAACAAGTTGTGCAATGGAGACACTAGAGAGTATTAGACTGGTTATTTAAAAAAAATTGTTCAAATCAAAGAAAAAAGTAGGAGTGGCAAGTATGTAAAATATTTAACGTAAATGTTGTTGTAGTCTTTGGTAAAGCAATGCTTAAAACCTGTAGTCAGAATGTCAAATCACTTAAAATTTGCCAGGCTCATCAAACCATGAACTAGGAGAGAAATGCAAGACCAAATAAGGAAGTAAATCGAAATGACATTGGAATCATCCTTACAGCATTAGGAAAGAGACTTATGCCCGAGGTTCCCTGTGTTTTAAAAGGATAATATTTAATTCTGTTTGCAAATTGAGTTACCTGTTTGCTTTTCCGGATAAATAAGCACTAAGAACATGCATTTACCCCAGCTGAAAGTAACTACTAAAACGGTGTCTTCCTCAGTATGTGTACAATCACCCAAAAGCAACAGTGCCTTGTTTGTGCAATGATCAGTTTACTAAATCATTGATTAAACTCTGCTGGTGGAGTGTTATACACTCTTTTCTTTAAAACCAGTAAGCATAGAAACTTTGGGTCAATATGTCTGATTTTAGGCAAGCTGCTTTTTGCCAGGAAGGGTCTGGACAAATGCAAGTTGCCCTGAGAGAAAGGCGTCTGTCAACACTACTTCAAGCTGCACATGTTTGTGTGGTTGCTAAAGACCTGATTCAAGTAAATGCTCATTTTTGCTTATATTTCTCCTCATTTTTATGTACAGCTGGCTGCATGCTGAAGACTGGATTTTATGCTGATCTAAACAATATTATTTTTTATTTCCCAGCTATGTTGAAATTTGCAGCAGTACAAAATGGTGCTATTTTGATACTACTGAGAGGAAAGTTGTTACTGCTCCCTCAATAGTGGTTCTGACACTGCAGTTTTCGTGGTGGAGTCAGCACTATATATACACAATATTGGAGATGTGTTAAATTCCTCTCTTCAGAAAAAAATACTTACATAGCTAAAAATGTGATGAAGCCTAAACATTCGGTCTCAAAGACAACAAAAATCAAAGAGAAATTTATGCAGAATTTGTTTTCTAGCTCTGCTTTTAAAAATGAACAAAAGAGCAGCTGTACTGCATGGACCAAATGTCTACTCTGTCTCCGGCAGTGGCCAAAAACCAATGCCTCGGGAAGAATACAAGGGGAGAGTAAGCATATATGAAGGATACTTCCAGAATAATCCAAAATGTGCCTGTCGTTCACAAAAAGAGGAGGCAGTAATTGTCTTCATGCATAAATTTATTTAGGTGACGTTAAAAAACCAGCTAAAACTTAGTGACACTGTGTAGTAGAGAACTGTGAGAAAAAAATTGTTTGCATATGAGTCTCTGCTTTACATGTGCAAAAATATTTTTTAAAAAACGTAAGTCAGAAAAATGGGAGTCTCGGGTCTTTTACTATGCGTATCAGAAATTTGAGGAGACTTTAATCTCTGCATGATAGTAAATGTACTGGGAAGTAGAGGGGTAGGAGCACTAAGTTTTTAGGAGTCATTGCTAGGGCTTGGTAGTTTGGCACGTATGGTAAAGTCATAGATGTTTTTGATCGCTGTGGCTGAATCCGGACTGTGGGACGTAAACATCCTTCCAAACTTGTGGTTCATGATGAGCACCACAGCTGCTTCCTTTATACACATCAGCACTTCTGTTCCTGATTAAGGGATAGCCTTGGTGCAATCCAGTCATTTTCCAGTCTGGACAAATGTGGAGGCAGGATAAAGAGAGCAAGTGCCTAGGACTCCTAACCTGCCTTGATACTCATTTATGTAAGTGTATGCCTTTTGCTAAATATTGAAGACTCCTATCAGGTATAAATATCCAAACAGTAAGTTAATTTTTGCTATCATTTTTCAGTAAAGATAAATTCGTTAATCCTGCCAATTCTTCACGTGAACAAGCCTCTCTGCCTCTGTCATTTGTGAAATAGATGTGAAGGTCTTTGCTTATTTGAAATAAGAACCAGACCCTTTATGAAAAGATTATCAATCAGAAGTGAGTTAGAGTGAAACAAAATAGTAAAATAGTTCTTCTACAAAATAAAATAGCATTTACTGATCACCTTGGGCCATGCATTGTTACAGGCTACTGTTCAGGGACTGGAGTTTCCTATCCCCTTAGCAAAAATAGTTTCTTCCCTTGTGTTTCTTTTCAATGTGGAAGAGCCTGTCAAGTCCAAATTAAACACTGAGATGCAGATGAACTAATTTTTTCTGCCTTTTGGTACACGTTCGTTCCTTTCACACATCCCTCCACCTCAGTAGTAAAACTGAGACATACACCATGACTACTGAATGTCTGACAAAATATTTTCATTTTCTGAGGGCAAAGAAAGGTCTTTTAGTGTGAGCTTGATGCTTCACAGGTATGGTTATATTGCTTCTAGCTTCAGAACTAATGGGATTGCTTTGTGGGCCATGGATACATGCACAGGGCTTTAGTAATTGGTCTGGATACACAGCAAGGCAATATTTTATTCCTGGTTGTTTTCTTTGTCATATATCACTCTGTTCCTATACACTCCATGTTATATGGGCAGAGCGTTCAGTGTCACGTAGATATGGGAGAAATTCTTTCTATCAGAAGATTTCTTTTCTGTTTTATTCACTGTTTTACCTAATTTAACACAAATGTGGGACTCTCACTTGAGAAAATGAAGCATTCATCCCTGTTCTTTCTCCTCAAGGAGCTGGCCACTCTTACACTTCTTAGCCCTGCTTCCTTCAAACAGCAAGAACAATCTCTCCTTCCTCTTCAGCAAAGCATGTTTCAGCTCTGTTTGTAGCCGCCTTGCAGGTGGACTTAAAACAAAGTGTCTTTATTAATACATTTGATTGCTGCTTAAGACAATAAGTGCTACAAGTGGCATTGCCGAAGCAAAAAGTCCTTGTATAAATATTTATGCATTACTAGAGTCTTTGAAGAAAAAAAACCCCAAAACTTTCTTAAATTGCCTGGTGCCCTTTACTTATTGGGGTAGACTAGCAAAAGCTCTTTCATGGGACCTGGCTTTAAGATGATTAAAGGCAGAAAGTGCTTACGAAGCTAAGGCCGGGATGTGTGTCTGGCAGACTTTGTGATCCGTGCCCCAGCTAGGATCCAGTTCTGCTAGGAAGCGAGAGCCTCAGCGGGTGGAGCTGTTGAACAAAGAGAAGCTGGCCAGGTTTCATGTAAAGCACAGTCTGGGAATAAGGAGAGAATGCTATTTAATGCCACGTCCGATTGCAGGAAGATATACAGGGCTGGAAATGCTCCTGACACATCCGCAAAGAAAAGCTATTAGTCACTTTGATTTCATCTCCTGCTGTATTCACACTATAGTTACTGCTATGGGCTAATAGCATGTAAGGTAGTTACTTTGTCTTAGTCAAAATACTTCACAAATCACTTAACCCTTTCAGATGTAGACGTATGCTGGGGAGATACAAGAGAAATTTCAGAGGTAGGGTCACCTTAAGCTTTCACATACAAAGTTTATGTGCCTGTCAGCCAGTGCGTTTTGTTTAACTGAGCTTACAAGTCTCCTGTGACTGGTGTTTTTTCAGTTTCGAACTGTCCAGTGTCTGCCCATAACCTGAAGTTGCCAGGGCTCTTCCCCTGGAAAAAGTCATTTTTGTGGCGGGTGCCCCATCTCACAGCCTGAGGTGAGATCTGCAACAATAAACAGAGGGTTAAGGCTCAGCTTCCCACATCCCCGTTTGCTCCAACCCTGACCAGACTTCTTGAAAACAGCTGCTGCCCATTTGTCTTTTTCTGATTCTGTGCTTCAGGTAGAGCATCCCAAAAAGATCTACAGCTGTCGGGTCTCAGCCAGTGGGTCAGTGAAGGGCTCCAGACCCTCCTGTGTGAGGTGTTATGCCCATCACAGTAGCGTTTACATTAATAACACAGTAAGAAAAACTTGTATCCTGTGAAAAGCTCATTTATCGTCTTAAGTAATTTGAGTAAATTGATATTTGATATATTACGTCTAGCAATGTTAGACTCAAAATATTTCAAAGCCTTGATGTAGCTGTGTGGCTAAATTTAGATATAAGACATATCACCCTGTATATTCTGCAAAGGTTATGTATTTAGAAATATACGCAATTCAATAAATGTGTTAGTGATTTCTTTCTCTACAATACCCAAGGTTTTTAGGTTTATTTATAATTAATAACTAATTAATTAATATTTGTATATAAAATTGTCTTATGTTTATAAGAATATCTAAAATTATTACATGCCATTCATTTATACAGTAATATTTTTCCTATGGTAACAATGCTTGCATTTTTAATATAATTAAATAAGTCCAAATATATCTGAAATACATTGGCGTTGCTAGTTCAGCTTTACTGGAATTCCTAAATGACTTCCCTTTGTTACATTGTCTTTGTGTTTTTGCAAAATCCAGAGTATTTAGTTTTGAGTGGTAAAACCGGTAGATAATACTGAAATTAGAATTTATGTGATTTTTTTTTTTCAATAATTGGTCATTTTTTGTCAGACAAATTTTTTTTCCTATGTCTTTGGACACTTTTTAGATAGTTAGAGTGAATAGTTGATATATGTTTCATACAGCAGTAGTGATTTTTTTAAAACAGTGATATTTTTTAAGAAAACACAAGAGAATGTGTATGTGACTTCTTGCTTTCATTTTGATACAGCAAACACCTAACAATAACATTAGCATACATGAAAAGCCTGAAAACTAAATAGCTGACCTGAGTGATCTCTCAGTGCTATAACTATCAAGTAAAAAATAAGGTCAAAGGTCTGAGACTTTTAAGACACTAATAAAAAAACAGGTTCTGATTATTTTTTTAAAAAATAAAATAAGGATATGTTAATTTTGAAAATAACTGGGTTTACACTTGGAGCATAAATATGGTTGTATTGAAGGTTCCAGTGATTTAGAACTGCAGTTTTAATATATGGTTCCTTTTTATAATTGCTCAGATGGCAGAATGAACATGGGTTAAGGAAATATATTCTCTTATTTTAAGATGAGGCAGTTATTCCTGTTAGCTAAATCTATATTTAATATATTGGGCTCAGTCCTGAATAAATTTTCAGCGGAAATAAATTACGCTGTGCTTGCTTGCATTTATTTACATGATAATAGTGCTCTTTCTAAAATTAATACAAAAATAGTTCCAATTTGCTGTCTTCAGTTTCCTATAGTATTAGATGGAAACACTTTAGTTAAAGCACTGCAAAGCCATGAACTTGAAGATGGGACTTTCAGAGACTCCTGCTAAGAGAATTAGATGTTCTGATCACATAAATGCTTTGTAAAAATGTGGTGGTAAATGTACCTTGCAGATAGCTTCACAGTGAGGGGCTGGGAAAGTGTTTGGAAACACCTCTTGCGTTTCCTGGGATCCATCCCTAAGATCCTCTATTCCCCCTTGCCAGACAAAACCAGGAGCCACCTGACAAGCCTTTACAAACTTTGTAGTCCCTCTGAGGAACGTGCAGGCGGAAGCCTTGTCCCCTCCATCTTGGCTCTCAGGCCAATCTGTGTCATGAGTTGTCCTGGTTTTACTCCCTAATCATGTCCTACTCACATAATGGTGAGTAGACTTTGAGGATATTCCTTCCCACTTCCACATCTGCGCTTCTCCTACAATACCACTTGCAATTTATCATATATATTTCCTAGTTTGGTTCTACACCAGCTGTGCTTCAGATGTTCTAATATTCTTCTGATCCATTGAACTTGAACACAACTATGTCAAAATCTGTTGAACAGAATGTTTTGCATGTTTTTTCCTAATTTTAAACCATATAATTAAGAGGAACTGTGCTCTGTACACATCACCGACAAGCGATCTTGTAATTAAATTAACAGGTGAGCCTGGGACAAGATAAAAAGCCTCTGTCCTTATGGAGCTTGTCAGGATAAGTTGCATTACAGTACTTAGAAAGCTGCACTTTTTAAAAATTATGTGTTTGGGCAGTTCCATCCTTCCTAGAAAATGCTTAATAAGGTTTCCACGGCCATGTGAGAACATTCTGAAGTAACAGACTGCTATTTACTCATTCCACCTTTAATACAGACGATATGTTCAAATTCTTGCAGGAAAAAGTAGTTTTTCATATGAATTTCTGATTTACACTCTTTACAAGATTTTGACCAAAGGAGCATGGGCATTCTTTAAACCTATCCCAAAGAACTAGTTGAGTGAAGAATTTCTAAGTTTAAATTCAGCACCAATATGAACTCTTTAACCAAATAGATTTCTTACACTTACTAAATTGAAATGGCTGAAGATGTAATTCATTTCTCATCTGTAATGTTTCTCAGTTTCTGAAAATTGAGTCTTAACTACAGAATTAGTAGTGACAAATTCATAATTTAAGTTTTAGAGGGGTGTGCTACTTGAGATACCAATGAGACAAACCAATTTTGTTTTCAAATAGAGTTCTTGAAAGAATGCTGAATGCCATCAAAATATTTTCTGAGAACTCAGTGGGTTTTGTGATAGTCTCTTTTTTTTTCCCCCTTCCATTTCTGTCAGCTAAATTGCACTGAAAGAAGCTACTTTTTCAGAAATGAAACATTATTAAGGTAGATGACACTGTTGCTCCTGTGAAAAGAGTGTGACTGGCTCTTTTGCTATGACAAAATACTTAAGAGCACCTTCCCCCCTACTTTGGCATTTGTCAATGTCTTTTAAAAACATCACTGTGCTGTGTTCTGTTACGAAGTTAGTAAAATGCCCACCTTGACAACCCTCGCCACTTTAATCCTCCCAAACTGCAGTGCTTATAGGAAGTCAGCCGGGGTGGTACTGAAGGAGATAAAGACACATCTTGTAGGCAGTGATCAATTAAGATTGTGCCACCTATCCTGTGGGATCTGCACTGGATCCTTCTGAGCTTCTGTAGATGGCGTAATGCATCCTGTTTCCCTGCTTGCCTGAAAATTTGGATATTGATACAATGTGAAACAGGGATCAATGCACTGAATGAGAAAAAATGCAGCCATCATTTTGGTCATACAGGACAATTATTTACAATGACTTATTTCAATAAGACAGAGAAGAGGACTTCGGTTAAATGGGATGTGCTTCTCTTAGCTTACCATAGAGTGTCCCTTGACTTGTAATATCTCCTCAGCAATGACTAGTGGAATATCATAAAATGCATCTGGCAAATGAAGGGAAGTAAGAGGAAGAATTTAATTGTGTGGCTTAATTTTACTGTTGTCAATTTTAGTGTTGAAAAACCACATACTTAAGACTGGGGAACTGTCAGTAGTGAAATTGTATAATACATTAAGGCATTAACTAACCTGAATATATACAACTATACTGGGAACTAAAAAGGAGAGATTTTATGGAAACTGGGAAAGAGAGGGACTTTTAACCTGAGATTTCTTATCTACCCCGCACCAAATTCAGTGTTGGTGTCTTTAAATGACAGTGAATACCTCAAACTGGTCTGGTCTTTGCTAGGATTATTTCTAATTTTGATGCTTTTTATTGTGTACAGCCATTGGGCAAATGTGGAGCCAAATCCAAAACAATACTTGCTATTTTCCCATGAATTCTAACATGCCAATTAACTGAGTCTAAACAGTCAAAAAAGGAAGGCACTAAATGAATTTACACACTTAATGCATTTTACAATTGTTGAAAAGTTGACTTTCTCAACTGTTTTCTTGGACAGAAAGGAATTTCAGCTCACAGATTTCCTGGTTCAGTTGTTAGGGAAATATTGAATGAAGGCTCAGGTAACACTTGTATTACAGCCTATAAAGTATATGTGCATAATGCTGTTTTCAAGTATAATTGTTTTTCAAACAGGCAAAAAACTACCTCAGTGATGGTAGCATAATGTTTTCCTTTGACATGGAATCTTAAGAGATGTGACTTTCACTTCAATTAGATATAATTCTAAATAATATAGATTGTATTTGTTTGAAATGCATTTTAAACAAATTTCTACATAAACTTGTTTCTCACTAATTACATTATCTGTTTTACATTATTTTACACTACATTACATTACATTGCATTGCATTACATTATTTTTAACTACCTTAGTCATGGGAAAATTGTAAAAAGTTGCTGTTATGGTATGGTCTCCCAGGTGTTTTGAACTGATCTAAGACACTGTTCTGCTAAAAGGGTTGCCTTGCTGCTTTCTTGTAATCTTGCTAGTGTTCATGATAATGTTGATACAAAAGAGAGGGAAACGTGGAAATGTACAGCCAGTGCAGGGGAAAGCATTCTCTTTGAGGCAGCAAAGAGGAATTACATCTGTTTAAACAGACCGTGGAACATCAGCCTTCAGCTCTGGCTCTCCTCTGTAGGGCGTGTGCAGCACTGGACAGTAGAAGAGACTTTCATTCAGTCAAAATACTCTTAGTCTGGGGAAAGACAGCTCTGAAAGAATAATCTCTGGAGAAATTTTAAGTACGGTATCACTTATTGTCACCCACCCTTGTGCCTGAATGTTTCTTTTCTTCATCTGTCAGCACATTTGTGGGATTGCCGTCTAACTCGGGTGTGCTGAGGTGTCTGGTATCTCCCGTGCCCTCAGGGCTCTGTTGACCATCTCCTAGTCTTCACAACAGATGAGCCTGGCCTATGCTATAGTTTTAGTGCCACCTCCAGCATATGGTACAGTTATAACTAGGCTGATGGAGACCTTGCTGCCCTCTAGTTCCTTTCGGCTGCTTCAGCTGTTTGAGCCACCATACCAATCCACAAAGAAATTACTTTAAAAGAAAGCATGCACCACCACCACAGTGCAAAGAGACAAGGTGCTTTTGTTCACAACCTGAAAAAGACCAGGAGATACTATAGCTAAATCAGCAAAGAAATACTGGCCAAAACCTCTCTGTATGTATTGAAGCTTACTTGAATATCAGTAGCAGAAGTTAGGTCTTTGAGCACAGAATCATTATTAAGACAAGTGCATGATATATGTATTGAGGTTTTTTCATGCATTTTCACTGAGGCCATAAATTCATAGTAACAGCATCGTAATGTAAGAAAAAGGTTCAGTGCATGGATTTAAAGATTTTCTTTTTTGTATACACAAATCCATGGCAACCCTACACAGAGAACTGTTGTATGCACAACTCCATTGGCTAAATGGGGCTTGCTTTGCTTGTGTAAGTACAATTCTGATCCTGAAAATGCAAATAATTTACTCCTGCTTCACCTTGGAAGAATAGCTGAGACTGTTTTGGGTACCTTTTAAGAACTGAAGGCAGGTGGCAAGCTGTTGCAGTTTCAGACAAAGCCAGTGTTACCTGCGTTTTGGTCATCTTCCAATAAATTGACCACATAGCTAGCTACCAGGTACCCTTTTCATGCCCTTTTCTATCCATGCTCTACGATGGACACTTTCTCTCTCTTCCAGCTGGACCATTGAGGTACAGTTTGGAAGAGTACCAAATCAATCCATGCCAGCAGGATGCATTCAGTCAGAATATGTAGTATGCGAGGAGGGAGAGGAAAAGCATGTGGACTCAGTATTTGAGTATGGCAACATCCAAGAGATATTTTTGACCCAGCTTTCTATTTCCCAGACATTTCCCGGCTTGTTTTCTTTTCATTTGAATGCTTCATGTTGAAAAATGGAGAACATAAAGGAAGCAAAAGCAGAAGGGTTTCATGATCACATTTTTACAAATACAGATCTTTGTATTTTAATTCCAAATAGCCTGTAATTTCAAAAATCCATTATACTAAAACCCTTTTAATTCTCAGTTGAAACGAAACGCTTACAGGGTGGAGGTTAAGTAAACTATTTTGTTTATCTCATGACTGATATATTTTAGACGGTTTGGCTCTTCAGCGGGGAGGAGAAAAACAAACCCTCAGATATTTGCACAGCTTTACTGAAAATAAAATAACAACAAGACCAAAAAAGTCCTGTTAGTCCATGTTAGTACTGCCAGATCAGCGACTCAACCTTGCCTCTGTAGGTGGGAAGAAGTCCTTTCTAAATTAACAAAATAAGACTGAAAGACTACACAAGTTCTTCTAACCCATCCCCTTGTTTTAAGGCAGAGTTAGAATTTTGTGTCATTCCTGAAAAATATTTGTCTAATCTTCTTAAAGCTTCCTGTGAAGGAGACTGACAACCTTCCCAATCCTTAATTAACCTCAAAGAGAGAAAGCTGCTTCAAGTTTTTGGCTGAATTTTTTTTTTGCTGCAGTGCAAGCACACTAGTTCTTATCTTACCCACTGTAGACAGAGTAAACAAACTGTTCCCGGCTTCTTCGTGAGAGCTTGGTAAAAACTGTTGCTATGCCCACTCTCAATTTTCTCTAATTTAGCCTGATCAGTTCCAGTTCTCCCAGTCTTTCTTCATAGGTCATGTTTTCTAGATCTCTGATCCCTTTCCTCTCTCAGGGCTTTTTCAGACAGTTCATTTCTTCCTTTGAAATCTGATGCCCAAAAATGGATGCAGTATTCCAGCTAGAGCTTTGCCCCTGCCAAGCGGAGTTGAAGGATTACTTCCTGAGCTTTGCAGGCTGCTCTCCCATACGTGTCACAGAATGGTGATTGCTTTTTTTTGCAGTAGCACAACTGTGACTTGCTCAGCTTGTGATCTGCTATATCTCCCAGATTTTCATTTGGTGTTCCCCATCCTGAACAGCTGATTATTTCTTCCTGAGCGTAGTCCCTTCTGCTTTTCTGTACAGCATTTCAAAGTTCTTTTCTAAGCAATGCTCCTATTTCTGAAAATTATTTTAAGTTCTTGCAATGCCTTCTTGTTGCACATTTTCAGACTTATTTAATGTGGTTTCTGTTGTGTCATCTGAGTTCTTAATGAACTCATTGCATTTTGTAATGGACCTCCAGCCAGCAAGTCTTTTCAGTTGTTCAAAGACTCATTAATAACTACTCTCTGGTTATGGTCATTCAAACAGTTTTCACTTGCTTTATAATACTGTAATCTAAACCTCGTTTCTTAAATTTGCTTATGAAATTGTTACATGAGATGGTGTAAAAAATCTTGCTGAAATCAAAACATATGACAACCAGTTGTTTTTCACTGTCATGAATCCTTGCACCCTCCTTACAAGCAAAGTAGACTGACTTGTGATTTGTTCTTGACAAGTTCATGTTGACTATTACTTATCTGCTTATCTTTCAGTGTTTTTAAATTCTTTATTTGTTCCATTTTTTTTCAGTGCATTGAATTTTAACTGACTGCTCTATAGTAAGACATACATCTACTAGCTGTCTGACACACCATCCTTAAGAACTTCTCAGTGACAATGCGTAATAGTTCTGAGGTCACTTTATTCTCTTCTTGGTTGTCCTAGGATGAAGTTCATACTACATCCATCCCTGGTTTGAAAACTTATAATTTGTGGAAATGTTCTCAGTTTGTTTCCCTACTTTAGGCTGAGATTTACTTCTTTGCAACTGGATTAGCCACAAATGACTCTTCTAATAAAAGTGTGCAAAAATGTATTAAAGCACTTCAGCTTTCCTACTCTTTTGCCAGTGCTGTTACTTTTCTGCTAAGTTGTGGACTAACTCTTTCCGTAGTCACAATAGAGTAGCTGTACTGCAAACTCCCAGTACTGAAGAATTACATCAGGCTCTTCCAGCTCATCTCTTTCCAGCAGCCTCCATCAACGTTGCAAACCTACTTCCCACTCCTCTGACAGGTTCCTTAAGTGGCCAGCTCAGCTGTCTTCTTTAGCATCCAGGACTGTGGACAGCAGAAGAGTAGAGACATCATGACCTTTAGAACCTGGAAAATGTTATGGTCTGGCTGCCCTTAGAGAACAAGCTTTGGAAAGAGCAGTTATGGTTATAGCTCTAGTTACCTGCGGTGGTGCAGTGGCCACTAAGGGCAGAAAAGGGAAGGGGTATTTGGCTTAGTTGAGTTCCTGAGGTGCCTTTGTATCAAATTCAGCCCCAAATCACAGCATTTACACTCATAGTGGCAGTGTTGGCAATGTTGCATCAGTTGATTGGGAAAACAAGAGAGGAACATGTAGTAGTTCAAAGTAAACAAGGGAAGTTTTTATTTTAAAGATGAGTAACTTGAGGTACAGAGAAACGAATTATTATGTCCAGAATCTGATAGTAGATTTTGTAATGTGAAATACCATCCAGGAGCCCTGACTGAAGCACGTTACTCTCACACCAGAATCCACTCCTCAGCTATTTAAATAAATCTCTTGGGGATGGAGGTGAGGAGGGGATAAGATATATGGGAAAGGAAATGAGAATTTTATCTCCACTTTACTGTATAATACTCATTTAATAATGGCTAGAGCTTTCTGAATAATGAATGTATCTCACTATTTCATGTCAGTGCAAAATACTGTCTGAAGAACAGTTATTGTAAATGAGAACCGAGAAATTGCCATTAGAATATTATTATGAACCTTAGGAAAATGCTAACTTCAAAAACAAAACACAGGTTTCATTTTGTAGTGTGACTTTCAATTAGGAAAAAATATTTTATTTTAAACTTCTCTTGAAAAAGTAACTAGAATAACTCTGATATCTTTTGTTTTAATCCCTTGCAGATCACAGACAGCTGTATAATGGATTACTATGAAAAATACAAGCACAGAATGAACGAGCTTGAAGCATTTAATATGGTAAAAGTTATAGGATTAATACTATTACCTTGTATATATGTGCTAGTGTAGAACAAAGCTCTGTTAAGTTTTATGTGGAGGTGGACTGTCTTATGCTGTGGAATGCAATCTCGAAAACAAAGCAGCTGCCCCTTCCAAACTTTGGAGCATATCCTATTCCAAAACTATATTAGGTGTCAGTAAAATAATAAAGCGAACACATGGAAGATTCTTTTTCAAGAGGGACTATTACCATGGAAAATGAAATGTCAGTCTCCTTTTAAACCTAGACTGGTCTCCATGCAGTTATTTCATAAAAATTCTTTTTATTAAAATTCATTATTTCCCTCTTTAAAATTGTTCTACTTCATATAATATCATTTTCTTGTTGGACAATGTCTTGAAACCAACTAAATAACACCATTCCCTGGCTTTATGGCATTCCATGTATTTTTGATCTTTAATATAATCTGTTTTGAAGATGTCCACCCCACAGGGAAAATTGGCAAGATGACACTTGTACAACAGAACCACTAGAAAATGACTGAACTTCCTGGAATTTTTCTGTGGAAGTGTAACCATTCGGAAGTGTATTGGCTCTGTTCCCCAAAATCATTATAGTGTCTAATCTTTCTTTCAGCTGAAGGTTGTTCTGGCTCCCTGCATAGAAGTTTTGATACTTCTGGATCGTCTTTGTTACCTCAAGGAGCAGGTATTTTTGCATTATATTTTATGATACCTAAAGGCTACATCAGTGAAATGAGACTATTGCAGCCAATTTATTACTGTGCAGATGAAAAGTCTCTGTTGTAGAATTATTATTCTCATCATATTTGCGAAAGTGTAAGCATTCATCCCATTTAGTATAAACATGTGCCCAGCAGATGTTTTTATTTTCAGCAAAGCAGCAACAGTAAAGTTTATGTTCTTTTAATTGTATAGTAATTACCAGTCAATAGACAGTAAAAAATAAATTAATTAAATATGCAACAAATCTCATTTTATACAACATATTGAGATATTTAATAATTAAAAAGAATATTGGAAATGCTAAACAAACATTGTGCTATACATGCTAGAGCTTCCAATGAATATGTTTTAGAACGTATAATTCAAGAAATTTTGGATTAGGTCCAAAATGTTTATGATTTCCTTTTATTATTTCTTAATTAAGATCGATGATGAGAGAGGGTGCACTTTTTCCAACTGTATGGGTCAACTGAGGTACATTTGACTAACATACAGCCTGGATATATTTTACAAGTATAGACCTGGGATATAATAAGAAAATGCTACTAGATTTACTCCATAATGATTTATATTACAGTGTTTCTTCTAACACTAATTTTGAGCTTGGCCTGATTAACTCAGAAGCAGCAGTCATACTTTCTCTGCACCAGTAAACATTTTTCAGACAAATAATAATTTGCTAGGAGGAAATGGTAGCGTCTTCCAGTTTCTGCTCTGGGCCACGGTCAAAATAAAATTCTAAAATAAAGTTTAAACTCATTCATGTGAATAGCTCTGTTTTTCCACCATAAACCTTTCATTTTAACAGCTCCATTTTATCATAAGTAAAAATTCACTTTATTCTCTGCCACAGCGCACTTGGAACAACTGAGTTGTAGTAAATGTATGCTTTTGTTCTAACTGGTATTTTTACAGAGAGGCAATTTGAAATATTTAAATAATGATGTATTTTCCCAAATTCCAACCAGTTATAAATCACATAGAGATTTGTATGATTTCCAGGACAGGAGATCAGACTTGCTGCATTTAGCACTAATTTACCTTTTCTAAATGTAATATACGCAATGATTTAATCTTGTACTGGTTGATTCACAAAATGTGTATAGGAAGAAAAAATAGAAATGATAAAAGCCATATGCAACATCAAGACCAGATCCAGCTGGCTGTATTCATTTGAAGTCAGTTAATTAGCTTCAGTAGTAGAAGGTGCTGCATAAAATGAGTAGGATTTGATGCTTAATTTCTTTGCTCTGGTTCAACCGAAAAAAAGCTTTATTGGTGAAGGGGGTAGTAAGCTGTCATTTGATAGTGCCAGAAATAATTTAATATCTTTAAAATACACCCTGCTTTGCGTATCTTTTTTTTTTTTCTCAAGAAACTGTCTGTGATTTTCTTGTTAAGCAAGTGTTTTTTTCTGCTTTGCATTAAGGATAATTTTTAATATTTTTTTTTTGCAATTTTGTATTTCAAAATGTGGACCTATTACCTTATCTTAGCTTTTAAGTCAAACACATTTTTATGTACTTCAATCATATATCATTTTACAGGACAACATTGCCTGGTCTGGACTTGTGAAGTTATTTGATCCCGTGAAATCCCCCAGATGCTATGCAGTTATTGCGCTGAAGAAACAGTAATGTTTTTAAGTGGAAGCAAATTGCAGATAGGTTGAAAGCTCAGAACTGATACTGCTGTTTCCTCACTTTTATTCTGTTTTGAATTGATTCCTCAAGTGGACTGACTGCTTTTCAGCTGCAAAAGTAAAAAGTGCAGTGCCTCTTTGAACCATGGGAAATAAATATCTCCTTTATAAATATCATTGCTTCCTTATGTCAGTTATTAAACAATGTTGAACATCTGGCTTTATTATAAAAGTTATGACCCGTATTATGTGATTATTATTTTAAAATCATTTTTATGTTTCTTCTTTTAAGGAATTATACTATGTATCAATACTCCTTCTCTTGCTATGTCTAATCACAAGATCACACCTTCTCAATTTTTGCCGGTGGCTGGCATCAGCAGTCTCGGACTAGCCTCGCCTTTTTCTTTTCTGGATTCAGATGGTGCATGGTATAAACAGAAAAACAGCCTGCACTGTGAACAAGAGGTTCGTACACTAAATAGGATCTTTATACTTCCCTGTTCTCCAGGTCATCAGGGCCAGTTTATTTATAGAGCAACCTAGAAGAGCCTAAATCGTAACTACCTGCAAAGAGCAGTTTCGTGTTAACCCCTTCTTCCTTCAGGCATGTTCCTGGCATGCACTTGTTCGCCTGTCACTCTGAAAGAAAAAAAATGTCTGTGCTCTAATCCTGTGGGGAGATTTCCCAGTGCTTAAGAATCAGCTGCCCTGCTGGAGTTCACTCTGTAATCCTTGGGTTTTATCAGAAAGCTATTATCTGGCCCAAATGTGTTGGGTATAAATACTTTGGTACCCAAGTGAATTGAAACTTCCCTAGGCAGTTTCTCATTGGCAGTACTGCATTCATGAGTGGGAAATTTATTTGTTGATGTATTTATCTCAATGGGTTGCCTAATTAAACTTGCAGATTTTCCATCAATTAAAAAAGAGAAAAGTTTCTATTCTAAGTACTAGTGCTTTTATTAGAATTTTCCAGCATATATAAAACATAATTAACTACCAGTGCACAGAAAAAAAGGACAACAAATAAATAATGAAGTGCAGCATTAAAATAAAAAAAAAGGAGGATGCAACTTTGGTGGGCAGAAGATGAGCATAACAGAAAATATTTTTATATTAATTGAATAGTGACAGTAATAGTCATGGGAACCAGACTGAGATTCAGATGTGAGTAGGAAGAAATCTTACTCTGTTTCAGTCTGCAAAATATAATGAGAGCTTGTGAACACGGCCAATCAAAAAGAGAGAAGTAAGGTATTTTTCTAACAAGTCACATCATTCTTGATGTGTTCACTTGGAAGAAATACTTTTTTTTGGTAGTGTAAATTGACTGCTGTCTATCTTAGGACTCACAATCCTTACTAGCTCCCTGGACCCAGTATAAGCTTCTCACATTTGCTTGGTCCCAGTACGTTCAATCCTCAGAGCTGCTGAACACCTGCAGTACCCAAGGAAATTAACAGAAGTTGCAGGTGCTCACAGCACCTTTGCAGTAGAGCTAAGAAAATAAAATGAGGCCTTCCATATATGCCACTTTTTGTTATATAGGGAGTACTGAGGAAACTAACAAGCTGGTAGATTCTTTTCCCAGGAGAGGAATCAAAAAAAATAAAATCCTTTCCTAACCTATAAGCATCTGGAAGGAAAAAAACCCAATAATATCTGATATAAAAGTGGCAACCTAAAGTGCATAATGTTAAAAAGAAAAAAGATGATCAAAAATGTTAGAAAAATAGGTTTATTATATTATGTTTTGCTAAGACATGATGACTAATTCTTAGTAAAGTGTTAGAGTGTTGTCATCCCAATCTTATGTGCTGTTGGAAAAATTTACTTGGGCATGAAATTACTTTTTTTGTGTTAGGAATTGATTCTTCTTGTTTTTCAGATCAAATACTAAAAACTGGGCATATATGATGTCCAAACAAAGGAAGAACAGTTTATCACTGAAAGCAAGTGCTTAACAGTACCCTGTTATGGCCCCAAAATATTCATTTCAGCAAGTCCCACCTGGTTTAATTTGAACACAGCTGAAATTGCATAGGGTATACAGACTACTGATAATTTTGCGTGGCATTTTAATGTGTGTAATGCTATCTAAATTAAAAATTAAATTCTTATTATTATCTTAAGAGGACATTTGCAACAGTTTAGAACAACAAGCATATCTCTAGGATTAGCCCAAGCGCTTTTTCACTGATTCGAAAAGGTTTGAATAAATTTGCATCCCTGCCCCCCCCGCAACTTCTTAGGCTCTTTCAGTACTTTCACGCACTTTGTAGTCTATGCAGGCAAAGACAGAGGCGATGTGCTTCTTGGAATAATAACTATCAAGTGGTTTGTATGACGATTTTGCATTCAGCAAAGTCAGTTGCTGTTTGCTCTCAAAGCTATTTCAAAGCTTTGGATGCCTGAATACCTATAAACTATTGTTTCCATAATGGAAAAATCGCTGACAGTAATCAAGATGAATAAAACACATTTTCTTCATGCATATTGCCAAAAGTTCTTCCATAATGTAAACCGTATCCTAAATATGATGAAATCCTTTGATAGAAAAGAATCTCCATTTTCTTTCAGTGTGGCAGAGAGCTATCTATCTTGATATGCCCCCTAAGGAATAGTGGATAGGCCTGCTCGCCCTCAGGTGTTTACCTGATTCTGCTTGTGGCACACCTATGCATTCTGTAGCAGATTTGGAATGTTTTATTTGTTTTTCTTAAGGCTGAAACCTGTTCATGGGTGGAGGAACAAGAGTATATGCAGGGTATGTGTGCAACCTTAATATCCAAGAGTATGTTGTAGCCCTAAGATCTACAAGTTTGCTATTGTGACAAGAAATTTAATTCTGCGGTTCTGATTCATGCCTTAGAACTTCACACCACAAAAATTTTTGCTCTGTTTTAGTTTCTGGGGTTTCAGTTTCAAGTTTTTTTCTGATTAAATATTAAGTATTTTTTATTACAAATTATCTTCTTCATTGACACTGTTTGTTAATTTACTGTTAAGACAACAACTATCTGCCTAGAGTTAAAATGCTTTTTCTGTGTCATGATGGAGTTAAAATCTTGAGACTCAAAATTCATATATCCTATGATGGGTTAAATCTGCACAGGAGAAGCATTCTAAATGTATTTGGCTTGGTGGAAGCTATATGTCTTTTTGATGATTGGAGTATTCTTTCCTATCAGTACTTATTGGTTCAGATTTAGTTTTTTCCTAAAAAACACCCTAAGTGCGTCATTGTGGGGATCACGGATACTAATGGCAAGTAGTAAAACAGGACCAGCACCGAGAAAGTCTTCCCTGCTTACATGTGAAATAGCCAACTTAGTATGGTGCTTCAGACTTCCTTTTCTCTGGGAAGTAGCTGAATACCCAGTCTTTGTTGGCATCTTTAAATCTCTCTATCCCATGCATCTTATCATTCTTACTAATATATGTCCTCCTTCTGGCTGATATATATCTTGGTGCTCTGAAAGGAGAGGAATCCATGCTAAACCATGAGCCATGAAGAATTTTCAGTGTCTGTAATAAATTCAGAACCGAAGTATTTAAATTGGCCACCTAACCCTTAGAACTGTAACTTTAGTTTCCTTAGTTCCTGAGATCCATTGAAATTTTGCAGTTTCCAAGATTCCTATATTTCCTGCCAGGCAGGAGCATGGCGTAATTCCTTAGGATCCAGCTGCAGTTCCTTTATCTCCAGCAACTGCTAAATAGATTGGTTTCTTTGAATTTGCTTATCCCTGGTTGTTATCTTTGTCAATGTTATATTTCAGAGCACTCTAAGAAGTAAAATCCTTCTGAGATTTAGGAAGCCTCAGTGAAGTTGCGCCGCAGTCATGCTTCTTGTTGCTTTCTCCCTTAAAGCCTTGAAATTAATTCCTGATGAACAGACAGATTAACAAGCACCAGACAGCCTGAGACGCATGGGTCATTAAAAAGTACTATGTACGATATCTTCTCTTCAGCAGTCTTTTTCAATCCAAGAGCTCTGAGGCATTTTCTTCACAGAAATTCCAGTACACATTCACATTAAACTCAAACGTCCAAGGAAACCCAGCAACGTAGTGAAGATTTACCTCAAACTGTTAGAACATGCTGTTGTACACCAGTCTTCCCAGTATACACACCTGCATCCTCATCAGGGCTGTCTGCAATGTCTGTATCAAACCAGAGAGGAATAGACACTTGCCTCAGCCTGCCAGTGATGCTGTTCGTGGAATCTGTAAGAGAACAACACCCTGTTCTCTGCTTTGTGTTAAAAGGCAACAGAACTCTTAGAATGGGTACTTATGTCCAACATCCAAAGATTTCTCCAGATATCAGAACTGAAATCCATTTAACAGACTTCTTCAGTCAGTTCATCCTGTTAGTTACTTCGTTCAATACTGGCTATTCATTAGTAGGTCTACAGAATTTTGTCCTGTGGTTTATGTTCCACAGGTGGACCTTTCTCATAATACAGGTTTTTTAGTCATCAAAACAGTAAATGACTTCAACTAATTGGTATGAGTGGGAGCTATTTCTAGATTTATTTATTGATTTTACAGTAATTCTAAGTTGGTTTATCTAAATGGAATCCTACTATATACTATCGTTTCCTCAGGAAATCAGAAAATGGTTTCTAGACTACCAATGAAATTTAGAAGAAATTGGAATCCTACCACCTAAGTGTGTTCTTGGGCAGGAAAGCATAGCATATATACAGGTTACGGCATGAGGCACGCTGTTGGCCAGAATTTGTTAAACTCACAAATACAAAACACATAGGCAAGATCATATAGACAAAATATCTCAAAGATTTGCGGTTACCATAAAGTATATAACTATTCTTTATAAACTGTAGGAAGAAATGTAATTATCCAATGGAAGGACAGGAAAGCATGAACTTTCAGCAAGTAAACAGGAGATTCAGATTTTAAACTTGCCTAACAGTCTAGGAACTAGCTGCAAAAGTGAAAAAAATTTTTAGAGCACCAAACTGATATACAGTTCACCCCAGGAAGTCAAGCTTTTTTCTACACAACATTTATTTTGTACGTCTTGGATAATCCATAGTTTTGGTCTATACTTGCTTTTTTTTTTTTTAATAGTTTATCACTAAATTATCTCTTTTCAGTCTTTTGCAGTTAAAGGCACAGTGGCTATGTAAGCAAGGACTTACCATTTCCTTTTGTATGTAACACATGCTAACAAGACACAATTCTTTAATATCTTTGTTTAAAATTAACAAAGACTGTCCAAAAGCAAAATATCACTTCTAAATTTAACTGTAGTTTATCTGTGGATTAAAAAATTCTGCATGTGAAACCTGCGCAAACTTTTTAACTTTTCATTATAAAATTCTCAGTTTTATGTAAGTCTCTCTCTCTTTGCATCTGGACCAATATGAACCTACTCATGTAGATAAAGATGTTGTCAGGGCAGCTGGTATTGGGTTTCACATGGAATTTATAAAGAAAATCAAGATGCAGTAAATCTACTGAGCCAACAAATCAGATTGTTAGACTGAAGTTCAGATTGCCTTAACACACAAACTGTCAACTCTTTCATGAATCACTGATGAAAAGAGCAAAGCTGTCTGCTTACTGAATAACTTGGCAGTGTCTGGCACCAAAAAAGAAAATTCCAAGTAAGAAGGAGCAGTGATTACCTCTCCTGATTACGTAAACCTTCAGAAACAACAATTAAAACGTACAGTTGTAAATCTATGTTGTTTATTACATCTCCTATTATTAGAGTAATGAATAAAGACTGACAGCAGAAGCAGCCATGCTGTTTCTCAACTATAAATCCTAAATTCACTTGTTAGTCTTAGAAAGGCTGAAGTCATCAAGAGGACACACAGATGTTAAAAAGTGTAGAATGAGCTGTACATTACTTGGATAGATGTGGCATTTGTTAACCTTTTTATACCCTAAGGCATGGGTATTAATTCAAAGAACACAACTCACAAAATACTCAATGGACAGCATATAAACCAAGTTTTATCAATTTTAAGCTCTTCAGTGTTTATTTATTGTCAGGTTATTATTAGCTAGCAAGGATTATAAGGGTGATTTTAGCAAAAATGTTGCTATGCTGTTTAAGATTAAAAATTTTAAATAAAAGCAAATAAAAACATGTAAACCCTTAGTTTCCTGGAAATTTTAGTTTTAATTTGAGACTATGAATAATGACACAGAGTCATGTAGTGAAAATGCAAATCATTAATATTAACCCAAGACATTCTTGATTTAAGTAAAAAATGTCTGGCCAACAAGAGCTTTAGAGAATTGCTCATTTGCTTTTTTTAAAAGCCACAGTTCTTTTTAAAGTCAAACTTCTGTAGTGATGTTGAACTTTCAGGGGTTTTTTTTAGTAAACAGAATTTGATTGAGTTCATTTAGAAAAAGAAGGTATTCAAAGGAAAAACTTTGAGAAGTGCCACTTCGTTCCTGTGCTTATCCTCAAACAGCATTGCAGAAGTGAGAGTAAGTGTAACAAGCGTATCTAAGAGGTGATTTTTTTGCATAAGCTTTCCATTTGCACTATTTAATCACATGAATAAAGTTTAATATCATCTATCTAAACAATAGTTAATGAAATCATGAGTTATGGAGAACAGATCATTTCCTAAATCAGACATTTAAATAGCATTGAAATTGAAATTGTCACTTTTCTGAAGACGCCCACATCCTTTGAATAATTGTAAACTGTCTATGTGGAAAAGAAGGACAATTCCAAGCATTCAGCATTATAAAAATGTCCATAGATAAAACTTTAACAGATATTAATAAGAAACAATCCATTGCATAGACTTACATAGTGAAGACCTGGGTCATCTTCATTTGTGTCACTAGCAAATTTCTGTTGATTTCCATGGGAGCAGGCTTGGATACAAAAGCATCTGCCGAAGACAAACAGTGTGGATGATCTAATACCTTTTGTACAAAGACAGTTCTAAATGTACATTTCT
>NW_009260774.1:6319014-6340264 GCF_000687185.1 Egretta garzetta
TTGAATAGTATAGAAATTATTGTGAACTCTGGTTCATCGTTGAAATCTTCCTGACATATAGTAAGAGAAGGTTCAAATGGCTTTTTGTTTATTTTTTATTTCAGATAATATGTTTTTAATGCATTAAAATGCTCAGGATTTTCTTTTCTCCACTCACTGGTCCTTTAACAATGAGAGCACTGATTACAGTAATACGGAGTTAAATTACACTTATTGTTCCTAAGAATAACTCAAGTGTCACAGCCTGTGCTTTCACTTCATGGGTAAAATTCCCATGAACTCTATTATTGCTGGTTTTATGAATAAGGAAAGTAAGATTTAGCCTTAATTCTTCAAAAAGCAACATTTGTTCCAGCACTTTAACAGAATATCTTCATAGAAAGATTTCACTGTAAACCTATATTTTCCTTCCTTCCTTCCTTCCCTTCCTCTGTGCAGAAATTTTATAGAATGCTGTAAACCAAAGAGTTGAATATATATAAATGGTGTGTTTCCCCAATTAGACGCCTCTATCAGCACTATGCAGGCAGCGCATCCCTTATTCATGAACTATGTGTTAAAGAAAGTAATGCTAATTAATAACTCTTTCTGCACAGCCCATGAATTCAATACAGAACCTATAAATGTAGACGGTGAGGCACAAATTTTGACTGATTTTTACAATTCCATTTGGGATGTATTTTCAGAATGGATTTCTAAGGAAAACATTTTTAAAATGTGATTTTGTTGAAAATATTTTCCAGCAGGACTTGAAAATTATGTAACTGGGGGTAGGATCTCAGTGAAGAATGAAAATAACATTTCAGGTTGCCAGTGGGAATAATTTTTAAAACTTTTTTCCTGTTTGTTATGATTTAGCATTTAGCTTTAAGATAACATAAATTAATTAAGTGTAAAATGTATCATAATTCATTCACTTTTAATGTATTATTGAAATATTGCAGTTTCATATGTTGCTAATTTATTTTTCCTTGGCAAACTGTACCTAAGTTTCTGGAAGAGCAAATCCAGGAGCACTCATGTTTTTACACATTAGTGTTCTACAACTTTATTGAATGAAATAGGAGTGTTGTGGTACGGTAAATAATGTGGTGTTTCTCCATTAAAACAGCTGCCAAAACAAATCTGAATACATGCAAGAGAAGACTACGGTTCACAGTAAGCACTTAGTTTCTTTATCAGTTTGTTGTCAGAAGTTAATGTCAGCTTAATTCACTGCTTTTTAGTCAGTTAACGTTTAAGACCAGCTTTAGGTTCTGATTCTCCATCTCAGAAGAGGAAAGATAGATCCGCTTTCTGCCATGTAAAACTGCAATATTATTACCTTGGGTCCCAGAGGCCACATAAGCCTGTTAGTATGGTATTACCCCAAATTAATTCTATGCTTTGCAGCATCACCAGTTGACTCTGGTGAAGTGCTAGCCTAATACAGCGGTACGCCTGCATAGCCCAGGGGAGAAGCAGGTGTATCCTCTGAGCATCTGAGGTCTTGAGAGAGGAGCATAGTCTAGAGGAATAAAGAAGAGCTTTCTTACTTCTCCCACCCATTGCCTGTGTTATGTCTTCAAGCACTCTGGACTAAGAGCTTTCTCTTACTGTCTAAGGGTAGCAATGAACAGCTTGCACGATGCGTGTGGTTGATGAGCAGGTCAAGCATGGCTCCTGTAGAGCTGTTTCATGTAATTAGTGTCTAGGGCATGCTGTCACCAAATGCTAGGTAGTTCCAGTTGTGGAAGTCATCCTGATTTGTACCTGACATGCCCAGTTATTGCAGTGAGTAGCCTTATTAATGCAGTGGAGTCATCAGTCATTTAGGGAACTGTTCTCATCTTCCACTGTGAACTTCTCCAAGCTATGCCTGTCCTCAACTCATGTCGAGGATGGTTTGGGTTTTGTATCTCCCAGCTCCAGGAAATTTTTGGCATGCAGTTGCTAAGGTCCTTAAAGTTGATCATCTCATATACTCACCTGCCAATATAATTTTTTGCTATACTTTCTCTATATACACGAAAGTGATTGGGTCCAGCTGGTGAAAGAATAGTTAAACACTGTAGACAGAACCACAAATATAACATAATCAAAAAGTCTAGTCATCTAAAAGCTCACTGTCTTACTCAAATACCTTCAGTTAGAGCACTTTCCAGATCTGAGTATTAGATCTCTGTGCCACCATAACCTAAAACAAAGTGTCGTATCAGAAAACAGTTCTCTTCTTGGAATAAGTGGCTGAGATTCAGACTGAATACACATGCTTTGGTGTATCCATTGGAATATATGAGCCTAACAACCCTTACTCCAGTTTTCATTTTGGAGATTGTTTCTCATTAATTCTCCTCTTCTTGCTTCCTTCATATTTCTTTTCTACTTACTCTTTTCATGGGGAAGGATATGAGCACTACTGTGCATAGCAACGACAGCCAGAGCTCAGTATGTAAAAATACACTTACTTTTTCTGGAAAGGCACATGTATCGTGTATTATCAAAACTAAAGCATATGCATGGACCTCTTTTAGAAGCTAAATTAAAATACTGTCTAAAATCTGCTAAGTTTTCACTGCAAAGAGTGGAAGATTTTTCATTTTCTCTAATTGTTTTTTTCTTTCCCAAGAATATTGTTGAGGGACTTGCTTTGTCTTCTAGGAGAAGTGACACTGTGCTTCGCAATATGGTGGGGCATACTATTCCAGGTTGTTCTGAGTGTTTTTTTATTGAACTAGAGTGCTTCCCTTGAGCAGTGAATTCACAGGCTTCCCACTGAACATTGCAATGCATATTATCGTTCCCAGGTTGCCTAGAGGACATTATTAAAAAGAACCAAAAAATAAATAAATAAACCCAATTTCTGTTCAGACAGGTGAGTATTATTATGTGTGATAAATCATAAACATCCCCCTTTGTTGGCAGAAAAGCACCTTGGATGTACACTATCTGCATTATCACTACATTTGCATTCTGACAGTCCTCTTCAAAACAAAATGTTCTTTAAAGTGCTTTTCAAAAGCTGACCTTCATTCTTGAAACATCTCCTCAGGGAAACTATCCTTTTGTATTAGAAATGTCATTTTTATCTTTAATATTTAACTTCCATGGACTTTTCACCTGTTATTTTTGGTTTATTTCCTTTAGTTGTGTGATAATGGAGTGTTGGAGAGAGTACCATTTTCCAGTTGAAGTAAAAGTTGGCAACATATATTTTCAAGTAATCTAAATAAGCTTTCCTATAGAAAAGAAATGTGAAATTTGTTCTGTAGATGCTGAGAATGTCCAGGCCTATTACAAACAGTTTTAGACTTACAAAGTTCCAATGCCAATATACGCAGTCACTTCCTTCAGTTTGTATGGCCTACGAAAACAAAGCAGCGATGTACTGAGGAACATGAATTCCAGTGGTCCGCTCCTAAAAACCGTGGAAAATTATTCTAGACAGGCAATTTTATGTAAGACACAACTTATCAATGAAGACCTGAAACCCCTCATGTTTGTTATGAAAGTTAGCTACAGCCCTATTAATATTTTAAAGTTCTTTTTCATTCTTTTTGTGTCTATTCAATGTATCTTCTGTTGAAAGTGATCTTAGAAGTGTTTATATTCAGTTCCTGAAAATTATGAATTTGGTTGTGGTCTTAAAATGCCAGGGTTTTTTACCTCTGCAATTTGTTGCTAAGAAGATGTCCTAAAATGCACCCAAGTAATAAATTACTTCCCATAACAAAACAAGCTTGTTTCAGTAAACACTATCAGAAGAGTACTACAAAGCTACTACATTTTCTGGACTGAATGACATCTTTCTTTGTAAAAAGAGTATTTTTCATTGAGTGTGTATGTGCCACATAGAACAACAGAAACACACTGTGACAGATTAACTGGTTAATTTAACTTTTTACTTGGTTTATGTGAATTCCACTCCTACGTGTAAAATACATGAACTACTTGTATAGAATTGAATCCTTATTTGAAGAGCTAAAAATCAGCCTGCAAGGTGCCTACCTGATTCTGTCCCATTGCTTGCTGCTGAATTCCCCCTGACCTGAATTGTACTAGCAGATCATATTTATCTCTCCTATTTGTTGTCTTGCAATATACATTAATTTCTTCAGGGAATAACTGTTAGTCTGCAGATGGTTCACAAATAGTATGGAATGATTATTTACATTTTCCACTGTTTTATTTTCTGACTGGATAATTTCTGCAGCGAAGCAAGACCTGTTTCTGCAGACATTGGCTCATCTGCTTAGCCTCACTACTCTAGTCCTGTTTAAGTCATGAAGCACTTCATTGTAGTAAAAATAAGTGGGGAATATCTTAGATGGATCATGAGCTAGAACAGCAAAAATGGTAAATTGAAGGGGGACTTAATGATGGACTATGAATTATGAACTATATTTCTGGCAACTATTAGAGCATCTGATCAAAATTAGCAGTTGTAACTACTCATTTAATGAAGATCATTTTAAAAAGTATTTAGGGAACATGTACACAAAATAGGCACAAACAAAGCCAAAGAAATGTGTTTTAAAAATCAAATTGATAGTTGAAGTAAACATTTCTGTAACATATTTACTCCAGACTTCTCTGCAAGATAAATTTGGTATGTGTAATATACACATTTAATATTTACATTAATTTCATGATCAAATTAGTATGCCATGAACCAATAACAGAGAGCCTAGGAAGGAAATTCAGACATTTGGTGCCAGAAAGAACATTGCATGATATGCAGACTGAACATTCAAAGCAAGCGCACGAAAAATAGCCAAATATATATAGTGAATCGGACATACCACAGGATGTTTTGGAAACAGAGCAACAGCAACAATGGAAACTTTTTAGACTTTGTTTAGCTAGAACAGAAAACAAAAGCAAGACCAATTTAATCAATTAATGAAAAAAAGATGTTGTCCATTTGGAACATAGCAAATGTAAACCAAAATAATTGAACAGAATGGAAAGGAGAATTGTTTCCAGTTAATGTATCTATTTTTATGCATTGTATGCTCAACACACACAAAGTTTTATAAATAATTATCTCTAATGGGAAAACTCTAAGCCAACTCAGTGGGCGTTAAAGATGTGAGGCAACATGTTTGACTCAAATCTGCTTGAATATAACTATTTGATTTACAAAAATGATTGTGCTTGTACTGTCATGGTATATAAATACACACCTTGCAGCATGGTGGTTGGAACAGAATTATGAATTTTCTGTCATTCTATGGTGTTGAGATGTATATTTCATGTTTTTTACAAATATGTCAGGATCTGATGAAAGTTGCAATTTAGGCAAAGTCATAGTAATGTTTCCATTAAGTTTTCCCATGTTTCTCTATTTTCATTTTCAATTTCATTTTTTCATTTCTGGAAAAGAAAGTCACCTTGTCTTTTTGTATTGTTTTAGTAAATATTCCCACTGCTCTCTATTGAATATGAGATGAGGTAATACTGCCATGCAAGGAATATCTTCTCAATTTCAATCCATTATATCAATCATGAATATGAATCTAAAAGTCATTACATGGTAAACCCAGGAGCCTTTTTCTTCCCATTTTTCATCCCCTTATGCAAGCCTATTTTAATACTGGAACACTCAGGGAAGGAGCAGTGTTGAAAATCCTTATTGGATTTTCTTAGAATGTATTTTCTGTCTGCTCTTTTTCCTAATAACTCCTGTGACAAATCCAGGGCTAGTGTCTGAGCATGCTTTTTTGTATTTATTGGGCATGAGAGAGTCCTTTTGGATTGCCCTTCTTTGCTAACAATGTGAAACACCTAAGGAGGAGCTGTTACCACTCACATCTGCGCAGAGACTGCTTCATCCTATCCTCTCTTTCTGACTGTCAGGCATAGAGAAGTCAATATATTTAATGGTGAGAACAAAAATTTTATTTATTTGTTTGTTTGTTTCTTTTAGTGTAACTTCTGCTTTCTGAACTGCATGGTTCAGCTGGGTCACTGTTTAAGTAGGGTAATACTTGTTTAAAAAGTAGAGAGATTCTCTTGTAACCACTTGACTCCAAGTACTGGCATTTCGAGGAAAACTGCCAAATGTGATTTCATAGTGCTGCGCCTTAATGCAGAAAATACTGGCTGACGAAGAAAGGGATGGAGTTCACAAGGCCTATGGCTTTATCTTCTCCTGTGCTAAACAACTTCCATGCACCAGGAAAGTCACCTTGTCTTTCCTGATGTATGAAGTGCTGTGTGTTAGCAAGTTGTAGACAAGAATGTTTGTGGTAATATTTTATAGGCACATCTATCAAGGCTGCAGGAAAGCTACATGTTAGTTTCAAGGTTTTGACCAGTTATGAAGATTTTTGTGATTTACAGGGAAACAGAGATCAGTGGTTGAATTGCTCAGTTCAGGTTCTTGCTGAAGATAGGTAACTACTGAAAGGAGATTTTCTGAACCTTATGAAAGATGGTCATTTCATGTAGTTCTGTGTGCATGCTCTTCTTCAAGAATTTGTTAAGGTTTTCTTGAAATATTTTTAGATTTTCCTTTGTTAGTATGAAAATTAGTCACCAGCCAAATAATCAGCATTCCTACCCATATTCCTACCAGTCCAGGATTTCCTGTACAGCCTACGCAAAAGGAAAAAGTGGATTGATGAGGACGTAGTTCTTCTCTGTGTGAACTATAAACAAAACCTCCTTTACTCGGTGGAAAATATAAGGAATTTTCCTGATCTTAATAACTTTTATATGGCATGTAGCAAGGACACCAATACATTTTCTATTACAAGAATCAACAATCTAGTCTCGTTCTCATACATTTTTCCCAGGAAGTTAAATTAACGATTTTTTTTTTAATAGAAATGCTCCTTTTATTGTAGTAGTAAGTAGAAAAAAGTAGAAAATCCACCCATTGGCACAATATCTTTTTCACCATATAAAACAAATTTTGAATGTCAGAGTATCAAACCTTCAAGGCAATAACTTTTAAAGTCACCACCCCACATTAACTAAGGAATGTTAAAGTTATCTTAAAGGAAAAGTGAAATCCTTACATCTGCCAAGAAAAGACGCTTAGATTCTGTCTGCTAGGTTTCCCCTCTTTCAGACTTCACATTTGTGCCTACATATGTGTAACCATGTGTGGTATTATTTTATATTTTTTAAGTCCTACCTGAGCTTTAAAAGTCTTACTGGGAAAGAAAACTCTGAATTCAAAGTGTTGATCTAGAGGTTGCTCTTGGTCCACTGGAATTTGTTCAGCTATGGTCTCAGGTTCCATGGAGCCCTCTGTTAACCTTGTGGCTTACTCCCGTTCAAAGCGCTGTCTACACTGTAGCTTCCCGAAAATGGAAGTGCTTGACAGAGGCTTATTGTACGAGCTCGATATGGATTGTTTTCCCCTCAAGAAAACTTAGGTTATGTTATACCACAGTAATTGCAGAATGGTGACGACTTCACCTTGCCAGGTTTCTGGCAATTTTCCAGTCTTCTAAGCTTGCAGACCTCGGAAATCCATTTAGCTCCCCACAGAATATAAATTTTAGTATTTGCACATGGATTAAGTTCACAACTGAAAGTTTCCTATTAAAAATCCACAAATTCTCTCCCCCAAACCCAGGCAGAATACCTGTGAAGGTTCAGAGAAAATCTGCAGAGCTCTGCTCTGAGAGTAAGGGAGATATTACAGGGCCATCTAACAAGGGATGGAAAGATTGATTTTTATAATGATGTGTGCAGTAGATCATTGATCGTTATAATCATTTTTTCCTATCCTACCCCCCAGGCCTTCCATGTCTCTATATGCAATCTGTCTCCAAAGGCACAGGGTTCCACCCCTCCCATCCCGTATTTTGTAAGATTGTCTCCCAACCCTGTCCACAGTAACTCACAGCATACAGCCTTTCAATTAATACAGTAATGAGCACAAAGCCAGTGGGAAGATGTGGATTAATTTGGGATGAGTGCTCACTTCAGCATATTCCAGTTCAGTATTTATGCATCCTGCTTGCCACTTTACCTCCACTCATGAGACTGACACTCCTTCATCCTCATCCCCCACTGAATCCATTGCCTACGCATCCAAGGTCATTCAGGCTTTACCACATTAGGATGCTTTTATGCAAAAATTATGGCAAAGAAGGTGATAAGATGGCACAGAGCCAACACAACTCTGGGGAATCTTGGTATCCAATCTAACAGGTGACCTTCACCTACTAGAAACAAATGGGCTAAATGATCCCTTGAGAGCCTTTCCAGACTCATATTTTTACGTCTCTATCCCAATGTATCATCTTCCAAAAGTTTTACTTTCCTTCTCAAAGCTGGGAACAGCAATTTCCACAATGTCAGGTTTCAAATCTTTCCAATCCTTTAGTCAACCACTAAGAACTTTCTCAAACTGTGAAATAAGGTTAGTACTGGAATTCCTAGTGACATAAAGTATATGTTCACAGGGGTTTCTTCCCAGTTTCTGACCCTAAGCATATTCAAATACATTTCCACACCTATTTTGTAAATGAGAGAATGAAGACAAATATAACAAACTGTGTCCTTCAGAAGAGACAAAGTGAAAAATAGATACTCTCCTCCTACATGTCAGCTTGCTCACTTTGAGAACAATTATATTCACCTTTTCATGACAGGGTTTCTGAAGTAAAATATTCTTTGGTTACCCTGAAACTTTCTCCACAGTGACTTCATAGATTAAAACTACAATGTAAGTTAAAGACATACCTACAAGAAAGAGTAAAACACTAATATTTAAAGAGCATTTTAATTATTTGCCTTTGAAAGTCAATTGACTGACATTCATTAAATATATATTTGAATTGGCATTCAGACCCAAAGCTTATTCTGATGATGCAATTCTGGACTCTGAAGCATATAGGCAGGGAAAAAAATTGACAGACTAGTTGAGAAATATAGTAGAAAATGCAAAAATTTAAAAAAGATTTAAATTTAATATCAAGAAGTCCTATATCATTGTGTATCGACCAAAATACTCTGTTACACATCTTCGTCTTTGACCATGGTTCCTTTGTGTAACTCACCTAAACTAGTGGGGAGTTACACACTTCAGATACCCTTGCAAAAGCCACAGGGAATGCATTGTGTTCTGCTGAGGCTCATATTTTGCTGTGTGCTTAGCTTACAACTCAGGCACCGAGGTCACGGTCTGACTACACATTAAAGTCAGGTTTAGAGTCTATAGCACAAGATCAAAAATCCCACAGTGTAAAGACAGCATTAACACCATGTTTCATGCTCTTAATTTTATGAAACAGTGTTTTCATGACCACACCTGACCTAGATCAAAAATATATTAATGGGTGATCTGGAAATGCACTGATCACGTGTTAATGACCGAGATATCACAGCCTAAACCAAACATTTGTCAAGCACTTTGATTCTTTCAATTCCTAATTGATGCAGGATGGCAGGAAGGAAGCAAACTAAAAAAAAAAAAAAAAAAAAAAAAAAGCTTGAATAATAAATAGAATGTTTTTAAAATATCTGAAATCCTAAAGAGATGTGGAGTACTTTGAGCAGCACTTGACTGTCTTCACAAACACTGGGACAGAGAAGGCAGGCTCTGAAACTCTCATGGAAATGGAGGAGAGCTTTGCTCCATGTTATGTGAGTTGAGAGAGAGGTGTTCTTAATCACAGAATGAAAAAAGAAGATATAAAACTTTCTGACTTACAGGGGGCTGAAACACCTCAAATCTTGGAGGCTAAGTTTCTGTATAGCAAATCATGTTTGAAATCTGAATTATAACACAGTAATTAATAGAAGATCCAGTTTCAACTCTTCAAAAATTTACTTAGATCTTTACTTTGAAGAAGTAAAGACAATTTTGACACAGAAGACGGAAAAGAAGATGAATTACTGCAATAAGGGTGAAGGAAAGCATGTGGAGATGAAAATCAGCATCATGAAACAGTTCCATGCATTGCAATAAACAACACAATGCCTGGCCTTCAGAAGAAAATTCAGAAACTGTAAGTAATTACATCACTTTCTCAGAGTTTACTGGTGCCAGGAGAGTCTGAAGAGACAACGAAGAAACAGGAATTTTTGGACATCATTGCAACAGAAGATGAATTAACCACCAGTCCAAAAGCAAATGAAACATTTATTCATTTTAAGTTGGACACAGGTGCACAAGCCTGTGTGCTGCCAGAAACCATGATATTATCACTGAAAAAAAAGCCACAGTTAGTAGAAGGTAAATTATTAGATTCAGGGTTTTATAGGAGTGATCGTTCCCCTATTAAGAAAGGAAGAAAACTAAGTATGTGGGTAAAAATAACTTGGAAACTTAATAATTTCTGGAAAAAAAAGTTTTTCCTTTTTTAAAATGGTCTTGAGAAGATGCACTGTTGAGAGAAACAAAATATTGAGGAAGAGTTTAAGGATGCTTTCCAGGAGATAATGTATTTCTCAAAGGAGTATGTGCCAGGCCTGACAGAACTGACAGTTCACACCTCCAACAAAGTTCTGCTTATTGTTAGGGATCCATGCAAAACATCTTAGTCAGCAGAAATAAACATGTGAGCAAGACCAGAAGCTTTGTATCGTTCCAGACAGTACCAAAAATATAGATCTAAACCCTCCCAATTTAAATTGAGCGTAAGGAACAGAAGCAAGAAATGAACACGGTAAAGTGCACAGGCAGCCCCTTGCAAGGCCTTGCGAGGAGCCATCTGTCTGCTGTAACTCCCAGAGGCGTGTGGGGATCAGAGGAGGAGCCTGCACCCGCTCAGCCGCTCCGAGCCACAACCTGAGGGTGCGGCTGTGCCACACTACCCAGTGGCCAAATGGAAATCCGATGTCTACAACAGTAGAGATTAAAAGTGTGGTGTTTGAGGTGGCTATCTGAGAGGCACATCTGAATAATGAGTTAGAAAAACTGTTTAAGACCCTGGCATAAGGTGCTATGAGACTAAGGACAAACCCCTTTGGATTGCCCAAAGATGATTAAGAGAAGATCATTCGTTCATCTGTATAGAAGGATAAACTTACAGTAGGCAACAGCTGTTGTCACGGGACATGTCCACATGATGTCTCAAACTATACCTGCTTATTGTTCATTCTAGTGAAAAGGGAGAGATCAAGTCTGGGGAGAAGAAGGTTTGCAAAGCCTGTAGCTACAAAGCTAACTTCTCTTCTGCCCCAAAAGAAACCAGGGAAGTGGTCGAGTTCCCATCCCTGGAGGTGTTTAGAAGATGGGTAGACGAAGTGCTTAAGGACATGGTTTAGTGGTGGGATGGCAGGGTTAGGTTAATGGTTGGACTTGATGATCTTAAAGGTCTTTTCCAACCTAAACGGTTCTATAATAAACAACCTCATTCATCATTTCCAATTGGAATGGTCCGTGACCCTGTCTCAGGGCCCTGAGGGCACCAGGGTCCTCAGGGTCCTGACCTCCTTCCCAGGGCTGCCACCACCTGCCCAGGGCCCAGGACCCCACATCAGCCCCCTGGGGCCATCAGCCCCTGCCACAGCAACACCGCAGCAGGACTGGTCTCCAGCTCCCCGCAGCCCTGCCCTCCTCGGCCATGAGACCTGCTGAGCTGGGCCCACCCTGGGGGCCATGTCCCCAGCCTCAGTCCTGTCCCCAGGGAGGTGCCCCATGCCCAGGGCTGGGGCTGCCCCTCTGCCCCCCAGTTGCCCTGCTGGTGGCTGGGGCAGTGGGATGGGGCCTGGTGCCAGGCCCTGCCCTGCTGCCCCTGGGAGCCCAGATGTCCCCCTCTGCCCTGGCACCCTGAGCGGTACATGAAACCATGGCAGCTGGCAGAGCCCAGCATCGCTCCAGGGCTGATTCATTAAGAGTTTAGCTTGAATCTATGTCCTCTTACTGCTGCGTATTAATACAGACATGGTCTCAAGTCTAGTTGCACGCTGCTGATAGCTTACTGCTGCATTAACATGATTTTTCAGTTGTTGATTTTCAGTTTGCATTTAACTGGGGAAGAAGAGAGGCGAGGAATTAAAACTTCAGTTAACTCTTTTATAACCAGAACCATAGCCTCTGGGCATGGGGGCTTGGTTCACGGCTTGCTGCTCTGCTGGAAATGGGGCAGCAGTGGAAGAGCTCTCTGCCAGACTTCTCTGCAAAATCAGAAAAGGACTTGCTGAATAACGGATCTCTGCGAGAAACAGAGCTGCATTAGCTGGTACCAGAGCAGCTGGAGTTGAGTTCCCTTTCCCCAGAGGCAATCCTGTTAGTGTCACGTCTGAATTTTAGGGACTGAAATTTTGGTTCATGAGTGAATTTAGGAAGTCTGGTTGCCTAAACATTACCTGAGAAAGTTAAGGGATGCCTGAATTGTACACCCACATCCACAGTGAACCATCTACAGCTCACCAGTGCAAAAACTCCGCAGGCAGGATTTGCTTTCCATATTCTTTCTTTTCTTTATTCATACTTACCCTTTATTCATTCCGGATACAGCACATAAAATAGGTGTACATTTTTCCTTGCAGAAAATTAGCAAGGGCTACTGCTGTGTTTTAAAGTGCAAATAACAGATGATATAATCACATAATAATTTAGGCTGGAAGGGACTTCTTGAGGTCTGTCCCCAAAGCAGGGCAAACGCCAAAGTCAGATAAAAACTAAGATGAAGAAGACACAGCAGTCTCCATTTATATCATGAGTGAGAGGCCAGAATGCTTGAGTTCCACAGGAGGTGGCGGGAATTCAGTCTGGCCTTCCTCACATCTGTGGGGCTGTGACGACTGCCAAACAACGGCCAAAGGAGAAGAGGAGGGGGAGACAATCAAACACTTCTTTCTCCTGGTCATATTCTGAAGGGGTTTCCTGCTTCACCTGTGTGCTGTGGTGGAGTGCAGGCATTTCAGATGTGCTCTGAGAATGCCTCCCAGACCAGTGCTGGAGCCTAGGGCAGGGGCTCTGAATCCCATCCCTCTAATCCTAATTTAGATCTAGCACCAGGCGCAGGCAACGCTGCTCAGCCCTGCCAACATGAAATACATATGCACATGCCAAGAATAAGAGCTACAGATATCGATGGAAAGTCTGTGTTGAAAACAAGAGTGCCTACAGAGCTTAAGCAAGTCCAAGGTCTGTTAGCAGCTGTGTGGAGATTTACAGGATTATAATTTTGTATATTGGCACTTACATGTGACCTAAATTTCACTTGAAACGGTGCCCTTTTTTGGTGCCTGTGGTGCTGCTTGTTACCGCATGTAAGCGCAGAGCCCTGTGTTTGCGCAGGTTTGTCTCTGCAGGTCATTACCAACACTTGAATGCTACACTTGCCCTTCCAAATTCTGTTTTCAAAATATAATTTACAGAATATCTTTCTGACCTGGTACATGCTGAATCAATTCTGCGAATTACTACAAAAAAAGACTGCATTTTTTCTTATAATTATCAAATTGCTTCAGGACGATGTTCACCATTTCTCTTAATTATTTTATCATTGCAAAATATTATGTCAGCTTTTATTGGAAAACCACTAGTTAAAATCTTTTAAATTGCTTCTGCAAAGGAACTGTATATTGCTTTCTACACCTCTAGCACCTGATTTGTGTGCCCAGAACGCATGCTTCATTAGTCCCTTTCACAAGCTAAGTGTCTGCTGTTCCAAATGTAATGCAAATCACTTTTTAATGGTCACATTGACTAGATAGGAAATGCTTTTGTTGGAGCTATGACTTGTAGTTAATTAAGCCAATTAGCATGTGATATAAGCACTTCTGGAAAGATAAAGGCCAAGAATAGCTCTCAAGAGACGGTGGAAGACTTTCATGCAGATAGAAATGTTACAGAAGGGAAGAGGAATGAAGCAAGAAGTTTAAAAATAATTTCTAAATGTATTCGCTACTTTTTCTAGTTTACAGTAGTCTTAGATGGACTTCTGCAAGAAATGTGTTTGTGGGAGGGAGAACCAATTTACTGTGTCTTGGTGTAAAGAGATAAAACCAGACTTTTTACTCAGACGAGAAGATTGGCAATAACATTTCTACTGAGAAGCTACTTATACCATGAAATTATCTGATTCCTCCATTGCACTTTTGACTTCCTTCCAAGAGCAGGTTTTTGACTACTTGACACCAGAAGAGGCAGCAACTCATTCCTGTAGGCTGGGTCTCACAGTCTCTTCTGTTCACTGTAGGGTGAGGACCATCCTTTCAGCAAAGTAAAAAGCCAAAGAGATTCTGGAGCCTTTAAAATGGAAATGTATCACATTCCTTCTAGCACTGTTTCTCACAGAGATGGGTAATACCGAGACATTTTAGAATTTAACCATGTGCTACCCTAGAAATGTGTAGTGTACATAAAGTCTCAAGAAGTTTTTTTCAGTTTTTCAGAAATTATACTAAATTGCCTCCATCCATGTACTGGCTGAGAAGTATAAGTTATGATACCTTTGTTTCAGCGTGCATGATACTTGTCATTCCTTTGCTGGGAATTTCTCTATGCTTTTAAGAAACCTGTCATTGCTCAATGTAAAACAACAAATCTTTTACAGTCCATCCTAATACATTTTGAAACTTGTCATTTCTTGCCACTTAAGTCTTCTGTTATATTCTGGAATGAAATGTTCTCAAACAAAAAAAGTCTCATCTTGCAGATAAAGCAGAACTTGTTTAGGATTCTAAACTGTTTAAGTGGTATTGGTAGTCTATTTTTTTGCTTTTAATTAAATTAATAAGAGGAAAAGTTTCAAATCAGCTGGGAGGATTTTGAACAAAGGAAATGGGATTTTATGTCTATGTTACACTCCTGCTTACACTGGAAATCTGCTAACTTCTCTTCCAAACTTCAGGCTAGAAAATTGCTGCCCATTCAGTATTTCCTCCATGCAATTTTGTTGCATCCTTCCTCTTTTTGCATATTTGTACCTTCTCTCCCTCTTAACCTGAATATACACATTGCAATTTAGCTCAATTAATCATAAGCTTGCCGTTGGCTTTATGAGACTGGAGCTGACACTCCCTGACAAATATAAATGCTTGTTTGTGTGACAGACGTCTTCTGTAAGAGGAAATCTTGGATGATTCTGGTCCTTCAGTCTTCATCTCAAAAAGAAATAGACTCTGCTGTGGTTCTTTTACGTATGTAAAGATGCCTTGAAAATAGATTTTTTTGGTTTATTTCTCACACCAAGCTCCACAATTGTTCCACAGCTGCTTCTCTATTTCTTTATATAAGGATACCAGAATGGCCATAAACTTTTGATCCATAATCTTGCAGTACTCTGTAGCAATAGCTAAAAGTGTTGCTGTTCCTCACACTTGATTTGGATTTAGGAAAGGGGTGTTTCTATTTCTCTGACAGTAAATAAAGATTTTTTTATAGGAATATATCCTAATCAAGGGGATTATAGTGAAGGTTTTGAGTCCTCTTGAAAAGATTCATGAGTTTTAAACCCCTGAAACTCCTATAAGCTTATATGAAACAGTTAATTTTTTTCCTCATAGAATAATCCTTCATCTTATCCTTCAGTTCTGCAAAGAGCTAAATACTCTTGACTTATATTGACTTGAATGAAAATGGAGGTGACTCACTGCATTACAGAATTGTGACCAATATTTGGTAATTCACAGTTGGTCTCTCAAACCTTGCCTATATACACAATTAAACTGGATTTACCTTTGGATTGGATTAACACCAGTTAAATTCAGTAGCTGACAAGGTTCCATCCATCAGTGCGATTTACTGATGTTCTAATGTACTTTCTATTACCAATTAACCTACTAGATAAAGTCTTTTCATTTTTAGAAAGTCTACAAAATACTGAGCTGAACCTCTGTTCTTCACTAAAGGATCATGAACGAGTGTGGAGATTCTTCTCATGGTGCAATGCTGGTTGCAAACTGGGATGCTAAGAAATATTGTACTTAGAGCTGTTCTGTTACCTATTGACAATGCTACTGTACAACCAAAGACGTTTGAGAATACTAATGCGCTGCATGAAAAGGCATTAAGGAAAAAGAAATCACTTTATTTTAATATCAGCTTCAATTAGAAACAGACTTATATGATTAAGGAGAAAGACAGTCTGGAGGAAAATATTTCAACCTGCTGAGTGGGAAATTAAAATCAGCACAATGTAAACATCACCAGCAAAATAGCTCACAATATGTAAAACTACTAGCTTTTTATATTAACACTATTGCGTACCCACACTTGAATTTTTGCAGCAGCCTATGCCAGCTATTGCCATAGAGCAGCAGCTGCACATCAAGATGAGATACGCTGTAGGATTTGTGTTGGGCAGGAGTGGGGAGTAGATGTGGGCCACCCCTATGGAATCGGTGCTGCTGGTTTCCTCCCTGTCCCTCTCTGGCCCTGCACTACTGCAGCAAGAAGGGGCTTATGCAGGTGACAAAGATCACCAGCCAGACAGAAGTGGTTCAAGGATTATGCGAGTGATGATGTGTATTTACCCCCGGGAACTGGGTGCTCTGACAGCCCAGCACAGCCAGCACCTGCTGTTTTGGAGAGTTTGCAAACTAAATTTGATGGCTCTTCTGCACAGCAGACCTTGCATAAACAAATGTTTTCCATTAAATTGTAAAAATATTGACTGGCTTTTGAGTCTAAAGGTTGAATTAAACAAATGTTTTATTCCACTGTGGCTTACACCACTATGATATCTTTACTTCCAGATGTCTGTGTTTTCTAAAGCTTCCTATTTGCCATTAATCTTTCTTTTACAGGCTTTCCAGAAGAGGAGGTTTGAGTCAGCTTGAAATATGGACACAGTAGGATAACTGGAGCCATTTGAGTGTTCATAGCATGTAGCTGTATCTACCAACGAATCTGTATTTTGTATGTAGCAACACTTAAGGACCAGAAAAAGATGTAATGTTCCACTCCGGCCTACCTGTCTTATCTATACCGAGGTGGAGATGGACTGTTTTCATGCTGACTGAGAAGTCTGAATGTGACAATTTCTTAGATTAAGATTTAGGAGTATGACAGATGAAATTTTTAATGGTGTTTTTCAGCACATTGGCAATAGCCCTCATCCCAGAAGAGGAACAGTTCAGCTACCAATTAAAGATTAATGCTCGGTAAAGAATTCTCCTTGCAAAGAAACTGGATAGACTACTGGATGTGCTGACTGCAGAATCACGTTGTAGACCACAATAACATAAGGCACAGTATGGTTAAAAAAAAAAATCAAACAAAACAACCACAGGAAGACTGCTTTTTATCTCACGGGCATACTTTTGCAGTAGAACTTCAGATCGCTCATGGAAGCCGTTTGGTACATCATAGACTATATTTCATTCTATGCAGGCAAGTGATAAAGTGTTTAACTATTCTGTAATCCTGTGCCTTCTGCCATCAGTATTTTACAACTCTGCTTTCAGTTTCCACGAATCCTGAATTTGTGAGTTCTCCCTCACTTCCGAGCCAGAAAAGATTGCCAGCTGAGTGACTGACCTTTAATTACCAACTCACTTCACGTTAGCAATTGAACTGCTAAAAGTCAATAGACAAATTAGAGCTTCTTTTGAACTGCTGGGTGACGTACGTGTAAAGAATTCTGTATAGGGTAGGAACCTGAGACATGCAGCTCACGCAGGACCAGTTTAACTTCCATTTATGAAACTTGGGCATTGCACGAATATGCAATTCTTTGGTTTCTATTTTAGCCCAGGAAAAAAAAATAAAAGGAAGTGTTAAGTTGGAGGAAAAGATTTATTAAAATGATTTATAATCTTACATACCAACAGCACAGAGGAACATAATTGCAAAGTGACCAGAAGGTAAGAAATTGTGTTGAAGCCTCTGAACAAGATGCTGTTCTGCTGCTCTGGACAGGTAGCTTTAGGTAACTCATCAGCAGATGAGATGTTCAGATATATGTATGCATGTCTACGTTTGGGGAGGGTATTATCTTGCTGACAAAACTTCCTAAGAGGTTTAGCTGGGAACCAGATGCCCAGAAAGATACTGTCATGAGGTCCCAGGTAGCTGTTTCCTTAGTCTTTAATAGCAGAACATCACAGAACACACCTCAGGCAGTGAGGTGTTATACCACTCTTCCTAGCTATTGTTAACTAATTGGTTTAGATTAGATTTCTACCTCGAGGAACTTTCCATTTAGATAAGCTCTTAGTTTAAATGAAAGTACAAATTTAAACCTGTGGAACCTGTCACAAAAGGGTAGGTGTTAATTTAAAATGGTGAATTAAGTTCACAGTTTTGAGTTAATTTAGGACAAACCAAAACAAGGAGTGGGAAGCTGAAATAATAGACTTCACATAGGTTACAAGTGATTGTTAAAGGAAGGGTGGCTGAGTAAATCAATGAGACTTTCTCATGTGACAAACCCTGCCAGCTAACTCAGCTGGGCTAACTGGAATAAAGAAATGCTGTATAGAAGGGGAATTTTAACTCAGAGGATGGGGTTTTGTATGTACTGACAAACCCAGATGCAGTCTACTTTTTTTTTTTTTACTATTTTTTTTTTTTTTTTAAGAGGAGTGAAGGCTGCTGAAGGGATTCACTAAACTTTTATTTCTGTTTTCTGGCAAGGTAGAAGGGTTTGGCTGTGGGCTGAGAGACACTCTACTTCCATTTCTGTTCCTGCAGAATCATTTGATATACATTACCATTTTCTAAGGCCAGACTTTGGACTGTGAAATCATCTCTGGAGAAGATCACAGGGGAAAATTTCTCTTTTTGTATACATGTATATATCCCAAACAAAGGAGTGTAAATGCCTTGCTAACTCTACCACTGGTATACAGATGTTACAAATCATGTTTATGTTCATGAATATTCATTGCCTAAACAGTAGCAGGCATGAGAAATTCTGAATTGGAAGCTTAACAGGAACAGTCTTGCTATATTTTTTTTTAAATTATTATTTTTAAAGTTATTTTATTTAAAAAGTGACTTAAACCTTTCTTTAAGAAAATCTCTTTGTTGAGTTTAACTGTGAGCATTTTTATTATAACTGTACCAGTGAAAATGTACTTTTCCCCTATACCTGTTGCAGTGAGATACACCTGTGCATACCCAATCTGTGGGCCAAGAGAAGTGCTTTAAAAACACCCCTTTCTTCCTCTAAAGCCTCCTTACAGGTTCTCTAAAGAAAATATTTCCTTATCTCTCCTCTACTGTGAAAGTTTTTAAAAAAAATAAAAAACAACCAACCAACCAAGCAAACAAAACACACACACTCCAACACACCCAAGGGTACAGTACCTACCTTGAAATTTTGTCTTTACGTGCGCTCAACCCTGGATCGCTCGGTTATGCCATCGCATGCACAGTTTGAGCAGGCTATGCCATAGCGCGCAGCACCAGGGCTCCAGGGCCAGTCTTTCTCATGAACTATGGTGCAGCCTGGAACCATCTGTGGGATACAACTTTGTCCCAGACACCCTTTAGAGGTGTTGCACAATTGAAATCTCCTCTGGGGTCTTACAGGAATCTTGAGGTGCCCTTGTTATAATCCGTGACCGTTATTTTATATTGGATGAAGCGGGGCTGGAGTTAAAGCACAGATGAAGGACTAACCTGCAGCCAGCTTGCGGAAACATTCACGCACCTCAAGCTCTTAGCTAGGATGGGAGTTTCACAGTTTAGAAATGTTCTTGTCTTTTTCCCCTTCTTTCCCTGGCTCTCTTGATTTTCTGTTTTGTCACTTAAAAAGGGGAAAGGAACAGGTAGAAGAAAAAAGCTGGCAAATGTCAAAGCTGGGAATTTAAAGGCAACACAAGTTCTTCACAATATTTTTATCTGAACCAAATTTTATCCAATTTTTTTATTTCTGGGGCTCTACCAAACACCAAATGACATTGTCCAGGCCTTGCATGACATAAAATGTGTCTGGAAGAGATACAACATGTGAGAAGATGTTTTTAATCTTGAATCTATCAAAGATAGATGTCACAGTCCCAGCTACTGAATCTGGCTCAACATTGGGTGGTGACATACCTTCTGGGAAATGATATAAATAGCTTTACTGATTAGACAAGAAAAAAACGAGAGATAGCCTGGGAAAAGCCTTTTGTTCCAGGAAAAGGGTGAAAATGGTAGCACAGTTTATCTTGACTAGGGTACTCCAATCTACTAATACAGCTGTAATTTGGGGTTTAAAAGAAAAAGTCTGAAAGTTGCAAAAGAACATATGTGAGTGAAAATCATGGATCTGGCAAACGTCACCTTACTTTGTGTCAGACTTTGTATTAGTCCTTGGTGTCCTAATTTTGTGCTGATGCAGTTATCTTTCCATGGTAATATTGTGAAGTGAGAATGAGGGTTGTACGGAGGATCTGCGGGTTGCCATTAAGGTGTTGATAGCATTTTGCACAGAGAAAATACTTTCTAGCCTGCTTCTATATCTTATTGCATGCTGAGTCTTGGAATTCATAATTTAGAAATTAACAATAAATGTAAATTTTTTGCACAAAATATAATATATTTCAATTAATGTGCACATTGCTCATCCTGGTAAACAGTCGATGCAGCCAAACATCTGGAGTTACAATAAATAGCGTTTCAGCTGAAATTATATAGCATCATTATAAATCTGTGAGAGACACACACACCCTTTGATATACGCTGGGTTTTTTTAGACTCAAGTGGCTTATTGTGCAGCTGGTTATCTGAGATTTTCCCAAAGTAGTCCAAGCTAGCATTGCAGAAAAAGTATTTTATGTTTCTACGATGAAACACATATAGTTGTTGCGGTGCTCTGCTTTTGTTGAGCCTTCTACGACTATAGCACTGCACAAGCAGCAGAGGTCACCATGCACCAAGCTCCACCAGCCTCCAAGGCTTCAGCTAGGAACGGGGCTGGGCATCAGTTCCCGTAACATTGGCTCAAATTGATCTAAAACTCGAAGAGTTCTAGACAGCAAATGGCCGCATATGGTGGGAAGAACATTGTAAGTGCTGCAGCAATAACTGACTTCAGGAAAAAGAATACAAACATGAAAGTGATTGTAATGAATAATCATTCCAAGATGCTTGCCATGAATCTGAAACTTGTTTGAAAACTATGCTGCTTAACCAATCATCCTATAACTAGTCCCTGTAATTTGTCCAGTGACTCTGAAAGAAATTGTAAAATGACTGATCCATGCCCTTTAAAACTCATTAATAATAAAGTGAAAGCCAAATGTGTTCATTTTAGCTCTGAAGTAAAGCTCAAGCTCCATGCTGAGCACAATTACAAATAATATATGAACTAGCATGATGCTAAGTACAGATGTCCAGCTGGTGAAGAAGAGGGTAAACTATGTTTACTAGCACATGCATTCATAAACTTTAAAAAGTATGACTTCTCCTACT
>NW_009260774.1:6340274-6354112 GCF_000687185.1 Egretta garzetta
TGGATAGTCTGTAGAAGAAATGTTCTCAGGCTAAGAACAACAGTATCCATAGGACTTTAATATGTGTACAAATTATAGGGAAAATTCATGCCTTCATACCTTCCATTGGAAACTGTGCTTTCATGCTGTCACATCCATAACAATGGCAAAAGTGTGTAGGTTCACTTACAAAATGAATAGGATGACATCTTGAGTTCCTCTGAAGTTAATAGAAGCTATATTAACTTAACAGAATTGCATTTTCAACCTTATTCTTTGCATGGATGATGCATTTGTATTAAACCTTTATTATTCTCCTTTCAGAGTCATTATTTCAACATTAGAACATTTTTGTGGTACCATGTAAATGGACTGAAACACATACTCAACGGTTTTGAGTAACTTTGAGCAAGTTTGAGCATAGAAAGAATTTTTCCCCTAAAATTAGATAAAACGAGTTTGGCAATTTTAAGAAACAGTGAGCAGAAAAGGAAGGTTAAATCATCGTAGCTGCACTTTATTTCCTTTAGTTTTATGTTCTATAATAATTCCTGATTTTGACATTATGCCAGTTGTCAAGGTATAATGCCCAATATACTGTTTTCATTATGTTTTGTTTAAAGGGGGAACTCAATTTAAATGCAAAAGCCATGAAAATGTTGTTAACACTATGTTGTCCAAGTGTTATGTTTTCTGAAAATACTGGAGTGAAGCATTTTGTGTGTGATCTCTTCTAATTCTTTCAATTGAAGAGGCTTCTCCATTTGTTTTTTAAACAAGCATAAGACCAAGCTTTAGACTGAAGTCAAGGTGTGGCTTCATCTCATAAAGATGAGGAAATTGCAAGTGCAGCTGAAATTCTGTCCTTAGGTTATGTTGTGTTTTGATGTTGGCGTAGAAGCACAGCAATCAGGCTGAAGAAGAGGGAGTGACCAAGCACATGTTGGTGAGGAGCCTTGAGGGAGCAGTTGCAGAGACACCGAGACTAACTTTGAGATTTGTAGCCATGGGAAATTGGGGAAAAATGGGTTGTGAGTGGAGTGTTTTAATGAAGACAGTGACTGCTTCATATCTGGTTTGTGGCTGAGAGCAGAAGGATGCAAAACCTAATGGCTGGTAACAGCTTGGTTCCACCTTCTCTGAACTCCTGACTCCAGTGTTTTTTGTTTGGTCATTGCAGTAACCCCAAGTTGCACACCACTGAAACATTCCTTTAAATGAAGGTAAAGCTGGGATCAGCACAAAGTCTGTTAACAATCAGTTTAGACTTGTAGAAATTAGCCAGTGGAATCTCTCTCCTAAAAAAGAATGGGAGGGGGGAACACGTCTGTTTTTCCACCAAAAAACTCTGATTGGATACCTACTGTATGCATGTGGGATCTCCACACAGAGGTTTTCTTCTTTAAGTGATAGGCTGTCCTACACACTCCTTTGCTGCCAGGGTTGACAGGAGGAGACATGGTTCCTAGATGGGGATTAAAGAAAGATAGGACAGGCTAAAGGAGAAGTGAATTGGATGGGGCTTAGGGAAATGGCAAGCATCCGTTCTAGCCAGAATTGCTTCAGGGTTCTGGTATTATTATTTCTGCTCTGCCTCTTCAGGCTTTTATTAGGGTCAGGCAGAGCCAGAGGAAATCCCATACAGCGCAGGTACAATACAGCAATGTTGCCAATAAGCCAGAAGGCTTGCCTGAGGCCAAAGCAAGCAGGAATAGACAAAGTCAGCTGCTTAAGAATTTGAACAAATTAATAGAGCGGTGCCCTTTTTGGACCGAGGAAAACCTGGGCCCTCCAGTGGGAGGGCATGCATCTCTACAAAGAAGTCTTCATCACGTCTTCTAGAACTCTCTTCTGAGGATTGTAGCATGGAACAGGATAATGTGGTGAAGGTGTTGTAAAACATAACTAAAAAAAGTAATGATAATGAATGTAATGGCACAAATGCAGGGGAATGCCATGGAAATTAAATTACTCTTTCTGATAAAATTAGTATTTTAAAAGATTATAGAACCTATTTCTAAAGATATCTAAAATCAATCTAAATAATTTAATGGAGAAATATGCCCATTCTGCTAAAAGTGTATGCTAATTCTGTACTGACTGCAACAGGAGTTTTCTATAAATAGAGAATAAGGTTAATTCACATCTTAAATGATACTTCATCCTTGTGACAGTTCTTGTAGCTGCTTAAAATTTCCTATAGTTTCACCCTTGCTCCCTAAACTAGACAATATTAATGCATTCTGCATTAATTTACTTACATTGCCTCTAGCCCATATATACATTATAATATTTGAAGGCAGAAAGTTCTATTTAACAATCTAAAGTTTCACAGCTTGCCAAGAAAACAAAAGGGTTTTGAGTAGCAGAGATTAAAAAGAAGACGAAATCCCAGCCCTGTAAATTGTAAAACTTTACACCTTACAGCTGCCAGCTGTAATCCACAAGGAGACAGTGTGCTTAGGCTCCTAAGAACACAGACTGGGCTATTTTTTAGCAAATACTCTTCCTGTTCCTTGAGAAAGGGAACGAAAGGGAAAGGAAGACAGAAGTCCCAAACCGCAAAAGAACCGCTTACGTGTAGAGAACATAACATCGATGAGGAGGTTTTTTGTCCTTGAGTGTGGAAGGACTGTGGTGATTTGATAAGATCTGTTAAGATTACATTTTGCTTGTTATTACAGTTGAAATACAACAGCTGAAATGTTGCATAGGCTAAGTCAGGCTAAGCCTGAGAGGGTTTTCACAATGTAGCATTTACATAAGATAAGGACATGGTGGTTTCTGGTTCTTTTTAACTGAAATACCTTCATCTTAATATTATCATGTTATCTTTATCTTAAACCATCTTTTTCTGTAAGTTTAAATGTATTTGTTTTAAAGACATAACAAAGCTTATTTTAATAATCCAATTTCTTAATAATTTTAATACATTAGCATCAGACAGAAACCACTGTGCATTTAAGATGTATTTATAGCTAACTTGCAGCAGTGAAGCCATGCATTCAGCGCTGAGGGATGCTCTGCACCACATTGCTACGCTGAGACTTTCAGGAAGGAAAACTATGTTCTCTTCTTTTTTCCTCTAACAAAAGAAAAAACAATGGAAAACTATTTGGGGCCAGTCCAGCACAGCCTGAATTTAAGAAGAGTAGGAACAGAAGGGAGAGACACAGGACAGATTACAACTCTGTGTACCTGTTTGTCTTGTGTTTGTCTGCCTGTGTCTTTGTGAAGAGAGAGAGAAAAAGGGAAGAAAGAAGCATAAGAAATACCAAAGAATCAGTTGAAGGTTAAATCTGAAGATGAATGGGCTCAATTGCAAAGCTCTGAGGAAAACCTGGAAGAAGAGACAGAAAAAAACCCTTTTGAGCAAAGCTGGGTGAGGACATGATCCTTGCTACTGACTATTGTTTATAAAGAAATATCTGGATCCATCATGAGTTTGTTTTGTTGACGAAAATATCCCAGAGAAGCCTCTGTATGATCTAGCTACAAGAAGCAAGCAGAATAACTGGTTGAACCTAGTCTTGTAACCCTTACAGTTCATTAGACCTTGGAAAAAAATCTGTATTCTTGACAACACTAAATACATGTGTTAGACAGGAAAAGGGCTTATTTATCTATGTGTTCACTTGTTTAAAAACAGTGGCTATTTATTCAACTATTTCTTGATTGGGTCTTTTAATTGCACCCTTGTTTTCAACTGATCTGGATTTTGTTGGAGATTTCTTCCATGTCCATTTCTATGGGACATACTTAGGTCATCTCTCTAGTCCTATATAGATGAATAGAATCACAAAGGTTATAGTTTATGTTTGCTATGTATGTGCTAGATTTGCATGCACTACAGTGCTTCTCTCTTTCACACTTACTCTCTTTCTGACTGGTACTATAAAACACTTCTGCAAAATGAAGTAGAAAACAAATGCTTTGTGTTATGGAAGAACTCCATGAAGTCCCTGGACTTAGTCTGCTTTAATTCAAATTCACGTAGGTAGGTTTAGTGCTAGGCAAGTCTGTGAGTAGAATTAGAAGATAGATACTTCCTTAAACCACACTTAAAAAATTCTCGTCTCTTCATCTGTGGTTTTCAACATGACTGTTACTTTATGATGTTTTCTTCTAGTTAGGAAGGGGAAGCAAGAGTCATATGGAAATCTACTCTTAATCTGTGGTTCTTTTGGTCTGGAGCAAGCCACAGGAAAGCAGAAGTAGTAAACACAGGAGAACTTGGTGTCTGGAAGTTAGGCTTGTGTTAAGCTGCAGTTACTTGGTTTGACCCAGGGATAAGCACATGAAATGTAAGATCCAAAGGAGACTTGACTAGATAGTTCTGGAGATTCCTTTTTGGCCTGAAATCCAATGAACCTAAGACCCTTTGCAGAGCTTTGGAGACAGGTCATTAAAAAGAACAAACCTCTTTACTGGGCACAGATGGTACCTTTTCCCTTTTAGCAGCCATATGGTGTGACTGAAAAAAGATGACTCCACCATCATAGGGCCAGCACTTAGTAAAAATTGTTTTCCTTGTAGATGGTGAACAAACCTGCCAGCAATGTTCTAATGCTGGAATGCAATGCTTTCCAGAAGTCAGATTTTTATACTAATTTCCCATCAGTATCACCCAGGCTTTTAGTGTGAGCCTTAAAAAGCATGAACCAGAGTATCATCTAAAACCCATGTCAAAGCCATCTACTCAGTGAGGAAGTATCTCCTGGCAACAGTAAAAACAAATCTGAGAGACATGGATTTCAAAAGACTTCAGGATAGTTATGCTTTTCACATTTTAATCTTTTCTGACACAACAGAACCACCCTCCTTACCATCACATTTCATCATTGAGTTTCTATGACAGGAAAACTGCATACAGAAGAGCTCTTATCCTCTAGCTGAAATCATGGATAAAGGGGCTTAAGTTGGAATCTCTTAGACTCTAAGTATTTTTCTACTTAGATATTGAGGAAAGCTCTGTAGAATGCATTCACTTTGAAATCTTTTTGATAAGGAGCTGTACATGTTTTATAGAAAGCATTTTTAACAAGTTAACTAGATTTGTGAGGGCTTGGGAAAATATGCTTTTCTTAAAGTTTGCCAGGCTTACTAGTTCAGCAAGAGCAGTTGAACATGTTGCTTTAATAAGTGACCACTCCTACTCAGCTCAGTAAAAAAGAAAGTCATTATTTCCCCGTTTATCTCAAAAGTAAAATTCTATCCAAGTTTAAAAGATTAATTAACTTAAAATAATTATTATTACTCTTCCTTGTTGTGACTATTATTTACACTGGCTACGTAGAGAACTTATACATTATTGAGGTTTATAGTGTGGAAAACTGCTGCCATTGAGATACCTACAGTGCTTTGAGTGATGAAGAGCTAGAAGAAAAGAAGTGTGACATACAAGCATGGTAATTTTTTGCCTATTTTTCAAATGCAGCCTTATTCAAAATATTTTCAATTTGTCAGTAACTATGCTTCTGTTCCATTTGCTTGATCCTCACAAACTGATATCATATAGCTACATTTTAGCAGTGACCTTGCTATAAATTTTTCATCTTTTCAATAAGAGGATATAAAAATTGCTATATACACATTCTGGAGAAGTTTAGTGTGACGTGGCAAAAAGACAGGTGACTGTAGGAAGAATAACCTCACAGCTGGCTTTCTGTTTAATAATATTTTATTAGGGTTTCCAGTATGTGAATATCTCTTATTTCATTCAAATGAAGCATGTTGTCATGCTAAATTTCTTTTAACTTTTCATTGTTAAGGTTTCTTCATTATGTTCTTTTGGGTCATGTGTTTTCTCTCTTCCTACAATTTTTGTTAGTCACAAGATAAACTTGCAGGTTACCACAATATCCTGCTTGAGTCCTGGACATGAAAATGGCCCTAGTTCATTCACTTTCTCCACTCTTGCAAACTGGGCATGGGTAGTTTGAGAATAGTCAATATATCTTCCTTGAAAAATTACTTCTTTCTTTGACTTCTTTTCCTCCAGTTCTCAATACTGTAGTGATCTAACATTGTCAGCTTTATAACCATTTTGAGCATGGATGCCTCTTCCTCCTTTCTATTTCATCATGTATCATTTCCAAATGCTTTGGAAGCGCTCAGTAAAGCTGCACAATATCCCTTTTTTGAAGACTTATTGCATGCAGGTTCTCGAGCTGCACATGTTTTCTGTGGATGCTTGAGTGCTTTATTACATCTCCCTCTCTTTCTTTTTCCTCCTTTAGTTCACCTGTGGCCCAAGCTGTCTTCAATGCACTTTTGTTGGGCCTCATTACACTGACATTTGTATTTTTATGGATGTTTTCCTTTGATGTTGACTGTGAGGTGAGTAGGTTTCCTAATGAAATGTACATCAAAGTGTTTGTTCACTCTTTCATGGATGTCCTTTGGAGAGAGATAAGGGGTAGGTGTCTTGAAAATTAAATGTAAATTGCTCATGAAAAGGCTTAAGCTGCAGACTGCTCATCTCAGTAAAACTTCTGGCCAATGCAAACGGCCAGCTGGAAGAGAGAGCCAGGATCAGCCCATGCGAGTGGGAAGACGGAAGGGGTTAGTCAGGCCTTTCCACGGCCAAGAGCTTTAGTGTGAGATTTTTGCACCCACTGTCATCACTCTTCCCCCTCTGCCTTGGCCCATGTGCACCATCCCCTCCTTGGAGTGTTGCCTCCCTTCACCCTTTGCTTCAGGCTGACCCTTTCTTCAGTTTCCCCTTCCTCCCGTTCTGTTCGCCCTGTGCTTCGTTTTCACCGAAGATTTTATTCTCATTGACACAAACTCTTCTTTCAGTTTCCCCTGGCAAAATAAAGGATTCACTGTGTGAATAAAAATGAATACCTGATTGTGTGTACATGAGAGACAGTGAAGGGAGAAAAAGACAAGTAAAGAACAAGGAAAGCTAGAACAAGGCATGACGGAAGTGAAAATACCCCCTAAATCCCTCTTCTGACTTCACTAAGCTAGTGTGCAGGAAGACAGGAGACACTGAAATAATTCAAACTGGGAAGCAATAGGAGAAAAACCTCAAAATGAGGGGGAAAATTCAGCACTTCATTGTCACAGACTGGTGTACAATGCTACATGGAGGACTGAATCAAGAATTTATGTTGAGGGAACATACATTTAAAGGAATATTATTAAGGGCATATGAATATGGGAAAAGGGAACATGATAAGGGCATTTCACCTGAAAGACTAATGCCTTTAATATTTTGTCATTAAAGTCTGACCTAGTATGTAATACATTACAGAAAAATTATTTGTCTGAGAGTATTTCTAGATAGAGTTTCAATGACATTTTTGCAAGGATGTAAATATTATGTCTGAAATATAATTTTTGAACTACAGTGAAGAAATGTGCAGGTGATTTAGATCCACCATTTGTGTTTTATAGATAATCATATTGATTACTCAATTGCAAGTGACATGCCTGGTAATTTTGTTGTGTTAAACTGTAAGTGCTTCACAAATCTGGAGAAAGAATTATGGTAATGGGTAACTCTCCCAAAATTGTAGACAAGGGGACTTGCAAAAAAATCTGTAAAAGTTGCTTTCTGAGGATCTGCATCAAGTATTAAATACAAATCAGTTATATCATACATTGCAGCAAATAACCGCAGTGAGAAATTATGATTTAGAGTGAATACAGCTATTTTTACATGTGGAAATTAAAGCTCTTCTACTTTTAATCTGCTTAAAATGAAGCAGGCAGTTCACAGTATTGTTCCATACAACAAGCTGGACAGTCCAATTGTTTGTGGAGAACCTCTCAAAGGGTGTAAAAAAAGTCTTGAACAGAGGGGTCCAGATCTTGGGCCATGTCGACAATTGTGTGTTGCTCCATTTGCAGAAAGTTGCCCCAATAGTGCTAACTACTGGTCTTAAGTTATACAACTGCTCCTGTCTGTACTGTTCTCCTTTGGATCACATATGAGCGAGAGGCATCTCATCAGTCTCCCAACTTTCTGCGGATGTTGATAGCCTTTAGCAGACAGCTGTTGCTGAGGAAAGAGACCAAGCTGACACAGGCTGAGCTATGGTTTTGAAACAAAGCAGTTTTGTTGCTTCAGGGTACAGGTATGTGATAGAAGCACCTCAACAATCATGCATTTGTAGTGACAGTAACATCAGAATAAAGAAAGAGATAACATAATAGAAATCTCAGGTCATATGCTGATCTAGCCTAACACCTGTAAAGGAATAGCCTCCTGTGAAATGTTGGTGGCCCATAAAGAGATGCGTATAAAATGCTTAAATCAAAATGCAAGCTTCAGATAATGGCTGAAACAGGTCCCCAGAGGATCCCCTTTCCTAGAATCAACTCTGAATGTGACAGCTTGTAAAAGAGAAGAAAGAAACACAGATCAGTTTTACAATGCTGGTTGTGAGCTGAGTATCACTAATGGATGGGACCGCTGTGGACCTACTGTTGTTTTAGGAGAAGCCAGCACTGAACAGTGTTAGCAATGGCACAAGTGAATCTTATAAAACATATTTTACTATTGAAGGCCTCGATACAAAGGTGAAGTAATTCCAGCTGGCCTGCTGGACCACATGAAAGTGATATGTGATAGCTAACTAAGATATTCATACCAGGTGCAAATGACAGATGCAACCAGCATGATGACAGATCAAGAGCTCTTGTAAATCTCATCAGGAGGGTCCATTTATTAAGGGCTTCAGCACCTCCAGCTGTTTCACGTCAGTAGATCTGACTGAGTTGCTGTGTTAATAGACCTTATAAAGTTTCTGTGATTATGTTACTTGGTCTTTATTCTAAATTTTTGGTTGTCAGACTGATGAGCTACAGGAGAGATAGTTGAAAAGTTCCTTGACATAGAAAACAAAATGGGGGTAGAAATCAGGTCTATTTGGCTGTATTCAAACATCTTCTGAGGCAAACCTTTTCCAGCTGAGGAGCAGAACAAAGCACAGGTGTACTGAGCAATGGCAGGAAAGGAATCTGTATGTCGAACTGCATTTATGACTGTGTGTCCCTTTCCACATGGAATAGTGATCCTGGAGGGCAAGGAGCCGAACTTAGATAAGTTGCATGAATCATACTTTTCTGAACATGTTGAGAGTAGTTTGAGGCACGAACTCACATCTTCCCCACTGAAGTTATGCTACAGTCTGTGGAAGCCATGGGCTGCGCTGATTGCTAAGTGTGACTCCACAGTCACTTTCTCATAGTCTCTAGAGAGCAAGTTTCCTCTGACCTGGGCCTGACCTAGATATCCACTGCTGTGTCATTGCAGTCATCTTAAGAAATGACAAATTCATAATAATGCTAGCAAAATTTAGTTAGTAGTATCAAGTGCACAGCTGGGCTGAAAAATTAGTTTCTCAAATGATATTCATGATATTGTGATACCCATTATCTGATTATTACACATGACACTATTTATATATAATGAAACAAATGTGCTTTGTTCTCAGTGTTCAAGCCCTTTCTGTGTTCTCAGTTAAAACCCTTAGTTATGGGAGTAACAAGGGCTGATGCTGCTCTGGCCAATGCAGGCTGATCTGACATGGATGGCACGACGTGATATTGTGACTCTGCACTGCAGTACCAGCCACGGCTTGGTTATGCCCACCACAGGGCAGTTTTCCCTCAGCACAGGCCTGGCATGGTACCTCTCTAGGACTGCAGAAAGCAGCTTTAAGGGCCCAGTGAAAAGGCCATGGCAAAGAGGCAGGAAACAGGGTTTCAGAGGAGGAGGGGGTAGCCCCACATAGTCCCCCTGAAAATCAGTCCTTCAGCTACATTGAAATAGCTCCACTGACTGTTGAAAAATAAAGGTTAGAAAACTAGGTTGCACCTCTAATTAATGTAAATTAGTATTCTTATTTATCTGGAGTTTTTGAACAAAGATGAGTAAAAGTGAGCATGTTGTTTTATATACATAAGGCTGTAACGTGTGAAGAAATAATAAAGGAAAGCAGCTGAGATGCAAAACTGCTCCCTTATGCTAATTTTATCCTAACCTCTTCTGCGTTTGGTGGTTCTTGACTAAGGATTCGTTTGGAAGCTGGTGTTGCTTCGCTCTCAATGCTACTCCAATATCCAAACTATTTGAAGTTAGCTGCCTATCTCAACACTGTGTTGCAGTCTCATCTGTGATGCCAGTGTAGATGTATACATTTCACGTCTCCAATATTCATGGTCAGTTATGGTTTGTCAAGAAACTTTTATAAGAGAATCCACAGTGAAAGAACTGTCTTAAAAATTTCTGCTTTCATTTCTGTTTTTCCTTGCACAAAGGGCAGTCTTGTATTTTCAGTCTGCATAGCCTCGGGCAATTCATGCGGTACAGAATAATACTATTCTGTTGAGAAAAGAATTACAGTAAGAGGTACTGGAGAGCTCTGTAACCTCAGAGAGCATCAGAAAGTCAATGTTTCACAGAGGCATTGCAAAAGTCCCCATTATCCAGGTATTGCAAAGCCACAGTTACACCTCTGCTTGGAAACCTTCTTATTATTCACTGAGTACCTGTCCAGGCTATTCAAGAAGGTCACAGGCCCAGAATCATATCTGTACTGAAACCTCAGAACTTGAGAATGGATTTAAGTGTATCAAGACCCATTACCTGTATGTTTTCTAGCTATATTAGCAGCTGTAGCACTGATTCAGCTTAAAGTCTTTTTGCTCTTGCTCCTTCCTTTTCAGTCACTTGAACATCTTTGGCTGGGGAAAGGGGCGGTCAGGTCCAACTGCACTGCTCTTAAGCACTGGCTTTGTGCATCTACTGACTTTGGTCAATTAGGGACATGATCATCAGGAAACCAACTGTGTACTGAAAGCCTAACAGGGATTTGTGGACCATGCCTTCAGGCTTACTGCTAAGGGGTGTTGGTGCTGCCATCAAAACTGGCTCAAAACCAGCTTGGACAAAAAACCACTGTGACCACCTGCAACCATTGTAGACCCTGTGCGGGTTAGTGGGGAGCTCTTTCAGACAGTTTTACTCTACGAGCATAAATAACTTTGTATTTGCAGGTGACTTGCAGCTCTTTGCTGTTTCTGTACCTCGTAGATAAGCCTTAGCCTTGATACATCCCTGTCTTAAGACTTTGCTTTTTTATTTCTTACAACTAGGCTCTAGGGCATACCATTAGATTGCAGAGGATTATCCTATTTCTTTTCCATTTGCCTTTTCTTCCTTGTCCCCAGATCCCAAAGCTCTCTGATTAGCATTTTGAATGTATACCTCTATATACCTTAGTTTGCACATTGCTGGCTTTAGGCTGCATTTCTCACTTGCAGACTTCTGAAGTCACACCAATAACACCTTATGTGTTATATCATGAAAGATAATAAATTAATAACATTCTTATTTGATTGACAACTGTCTTGGTCAGCATCACATAAAGGCTTAATCAGGCAATAAAGTATTCCTGATTAATTCATTTTCCCTACCTCTGATACCCACCATTAATTTTACAGGGTTTCCTACTGTAGGGTCTTCATCGAGAACCTTTTTAGGGCAAGGGTTACAGACTGAGGTGTCTTGCAGTGATTAGGCCTTAGCCTATTTTTTGCCCAATCACAGACTCTCCTCCCCTCTTTCTGTGACCTCCTGAGGTGTATTCACCTTTTGAGCAATCATTTGTATTTATAGGATGCAAAATATCTGCCTAGTAATCACCTGCAGATGAATCTGAAATGTCCCTGACCCATTAGTTCATTGCCCTTCTCCAGCTACATCAAATGGGATGGAAAACATTCTTCCTCTATCATCACCTACAGCCATTCTCTGTCAGGGCTACCAGATTCATCCCCTTCCCCAGCTCAGAGAGAATCCCACTGGAAGAACCAGTGACCCTCTTCTCTTACCAGTCAGGATTGTCAGTATAGGAAGATCTAATAAGGTTTTTAATTTATTGTAGCATTTTTTAACGTATGTTTTTAGGACAATCTCTGACCAAACTGCCACAGGGCTCCTTGTCTCCAAAGCTCTAGTTTAAGTTGCAGTGGCAAGGCAGAAGTGATGTGTTGAGGCAACTGCTCGCATGCTTTCCATCCGTAATACAACCCTCAGCACTGATAGCAGTCCTGTGCTCTGCCCACAGCTCTAACAGGACTTGGACCTGCAGATGTCCATCCCTAGGCTCCAGGACAGATTCTCATACCTGTCCACCTGCTTAGTTCCCTCATGGGCCTATCCTAATTAGTTTCTTCCATGTCTCTTAATCCACAGGAAGGTTGCTCCTATGGAAGAATGGTGCACAGAGGCTAGCATCTTCTGTGAGAAGCTGGCAGCCCAGCTAAGGACAAAGTCCTGACAAGGAGCTGCCTAAAACAGACAGAGAGAGTTGTTACTGAGTATACAAATGCCCTGAAACGTCAGTTCCCATCATTGCTTCATGCCAAAGCTGGAAGGGTCCTTTTTCTCCACCCTCCATTACAGGGCCCAAGAGCCCAACACCCTGATTGAACAGACTGTCTCTCACTATCCAGATGTTCGCCCACTCCTGGGCAGGGACATAGGAAAATGTTTCATGTAGCAGGAACTTTAGCAGTTCCTGCACATTCCTGAAAGCTTGTAATGAGGCTGAGACTCATTAAAACACACCCAGCTCTCACAACATAGGAGCTGAAGTGAGGGCATAAAATGCCAGAGCAGCTTTACTGTGAATGAGGAGGGTACACCAAGCCTTGTCTGGAAAACCAGGTCCCATAATAATTCTGGCACTACAACAATTAAGAAGTCTGGTGAAGCCCTGCTTGGCTGCACACTCTGGAGAGGGAGCAGTACGATGGAGGCCATAAGCAGGCAGTAGTACGCCAATGAGACAGCCTGGCTTTCCCCTCCTTATGCACAAAGCCCAATATTTCTTTCTTATTCAATCAATCCCCACCACCACCTTCAGCAGATGAGCTACTAAAGTCTACAGATCATTCACTGTGACCCAAGACCATGCCCCCTCTTATCAGAAGCAATCACTCTCCTTTTCTTGTCTAATCAACATGTGCAGAGATCAGCACAGAAATCAAATGGTTCTTTCGGATGCTGCTTCCTGGATGAATGTGTTCAGAATAGGGATAACAATTCACAGGTCTTGTCCATATAGCAGTCTATATTCTATAAAGACTAGGAGGTCTAAAGAGTCTACAAATGTAGATCTGTGTTATTTATTTTCTCCTCAGAATCTGCTCCACATGGGATTCCCTTTTAGGCCTGCTCTGGACCTATCTCCGTGCCTCAGACAGAGGACCATGAAGAAAGACAGAAAATACCAGGTTCTGCAGTGAGGGAGAGCTCTCAGGACTTTCATTGTGGCACATAGGCCCTCTTTGTGATAGAGGTGGCCAGGCTGGTGCACTGCATATTTCACTGAGGATGATCAGGTATTCCTGTCGCAAGAGGTTGACAATCAACTGAAAGTGTCAAAATCTTTGCATCTTTACAACTACATTTTTTTGTCCTTCCTACAGTGCCTGCAATACCTCCTTCAGCTTTCTTCTTGCCTCCCCACATCCCCGCCATCCTGCACCTACAGACTGTAAGTGAGCAGCCATATGTATTGCACTGCTGCAAGCATGTCCCAGCTGAGGGGGCCCACACCCCAGTGATAGGGTAAGTGTGGAAGTATCCATTGCTTGAAAATCTCAAGCCAAAGCCCTAGATTTTGAAGGTTAAATTTCAGAGGGTGTGCAGCCCTCATTCCTGAAGTTTTGTTCCTGCCCTGGAGGACACAGTGGACTAAAGTCATTTGCTAAGTCTTGTTTTGTTTCCAAACAAATCCTGCTGCTTTAAGCACACTTTTTATTTGTCATATTACTTTAAAAAGTAAGACAAAAGGGGCTGTCATTATGTTCCCTGTTTTTCTTTCAGCATTTTT
>NW_009260774.1:6354148-6371399 GCF_000687185.1 Egretta garzetta
AAGTATTCTGTGGCCAGAGGGTCTATGTATTATTGTTATTTTTGGTCCAGCTTTCAGGGCCTGCATATTGCCAACAGCTTTTTTTGTAAGGAGACCGTAAAAAACTTTGCATTTGACAACATGTCTGTGTCTCTTGAATCAGTGCACTTTTGGAAAGCCCTGTCCTCTGGTATTCACACAGTATATCATCCTCCACCACAAAACAATTTAAAATAAGATATTCCCAGTCATGCCAGCTTTCTCTAAACAAGGCCTGTGAGTTGAGAATGAGCTCAGTATATGCATGATGTGTATTGGCATAGACATGCCAATGGGAGGAGAGCGGCTAGGGTAATTTGGGATATCCTAGGACACTTTGGGGAGAACTGTGGATGTCTCCCTGTCCTCCAGCTGGCCTTCCTTCAGGGATCTTTCTCCCTTCTCCATTAATTTCAATAACGCACTTTCACCCTCAGACCATCAGCCCTCACAGACCCCAAACAAAACACTGAAACAAAATACCTGGACAGCAAGGTTTCCTATTCCTGAAAAAAAATGGGGTAAGGAGGCAAAAGCAGAAGTGGTGGTTTGAGCTCCACCTGCCTCTGGAGCAGCCAATGCAGCCCTCTGGCAAAGGTACAATAATGCAGTAGGGAGCTGCCTTTTCTGTTTATACCCAAAGCTGAACCTGGACCTGATAAGGACAAATGTGACATTCTTCCATCTTTAGAATGGATAAAATCTGTATTTACTGAAGATCTGAATTGGTTAATGTGAATAAAATCTACGTGAGAATACACACCTTGGAAAAAATGACTAATCAGACACTGTTTCAAAAGGCACCTAAATGGATAACAGAGGAACCTGAAATTCTTATTTGGAAGTGTCCATATAATATAATTTAAATGCCATTCAAATAACACTAACTCTTTGAATCTTGTACAATATTTTAGAAGCATTCAGGTGCCTAATTTCCTTAATATCACAGACTATGATGCACACAAATATCTTTGCAATTTGTGCATAAGGTCTCTAATTTATATTTTCTCTGAAAATAGAGCTTCAGCTTGTGTTTTTGTTGTTATGAACTTTTATTCACAGGCTGCCTGTCTTCACCAAAAATTTGTCCACCAGTTGTTAGCTTTTTTATGTTTAAGCATTTTGAATAGTTTTGTTTGTCCGCAGTGTAACTAATCTTACAGATGGATTATTAGACTTGCAGAACTTGTTTACATTTATAAATCTTTTGTCTCATAGCTGAAACATTTTTTGAGGGGAGAAGAAAGTTTCTGTTGAAAACCTCCCTTTCTTTATATAAAACGCACTTCTGTTTTGTTAGAGGGAGGCCATATGCCCTGGCTAGGCTGGCATGAACGAGTGTATGGCTGCATATACAGTACACAATGTACTTTTTTTTGTAATTTTCTTAATCTCTCCCAGTCTCTGCTCCTTTTATACCCACAAACTTTAATAAGCTGAAAGAGAAATACTGTGAAGACTGGAACTTTCAAACCAAAAATGCAGTGCTTGAAATGAAACAGAATGATCTCATCCATCCCTAATTTTTAGTGCCTTTTCTATGCCTAGTAGACAGCTTTACTTTTATAAAACTTGAGTCCTTCTCAGCCTTGAAAATACTACTTACTGACTTTAAGTCACTTGTATTTACTTTAAGCTATTGCCTCTTGTGTATGTCCATACACAATAGCTTTCCAAACAAAATGTCAAGTATTTTTTTATGCTGATCAAGAGATCTGATTTCAATGTCAAGCTATTCTCCAACTGTGCACAAGCGAAGGAAAAGTTTTTCAATCTACTATGTACCGTTTTGCACTCCTATACATCTGACATTAGAATAATGCACACTGGGCTTGATCCAACAGAGAGTGGCTTTTGTGACTGTTGATTCTGGACATTTCAAGGGCCCCCCAGGCTCTAGTCAAAAAGTCTACTTTTGATTCTGATGGGAGAAAAGTGCTTCCTTCTATGGCAGCAGACTGCCAAATTATGCATCCCATGCTGGCTCTTTACTGACTGGCACTGCATAATAGCTGTGGTAAAGATTTTAGTCTTTACCTCTAAAGCCAATTTGGCATGAAAGATTGATAAGCAGATGACTCAAAACCAAATGTAGTATTTCATAAGAGAACATATGCAGGAAGAACTGCTGAGTGCTTTCCCCTTTTTGCACAGTAAATGAACTAACTACCCAAATGCATTGTTAGGTATCTGTTAAAGGGCTTTTGTTTTCCCATAAATAACTCCTGCAAGTTTTGAAAATTAAATCAGCCGTCACAAGCAGGCTTTTGGAAATGTCACCGGAGCTGAATGCAGTCAGCATGCTCAAGAAATCATTTGTCATGATTCAATCAATGGGCCAGAGCAAAAATCTAAAGAAAGGCTGCAGTAGAATAAAACAGCTTCAGGTTCCATGCATACAATCGATTCAAAACATGATTAGTCCAGCAACAATTACATACTTACAGTGCCCTGCATACTAAAGAAAAAAATAATTACTGAAGTGGGAAGAATATTGCATTTATCAAAATAAGCAGAGCGTAGCTTCAGCCAGAGATGTAGGCAGTGACAGGAAATTGCTGGACTGCCTCTGTAGATACCTTCCAGTGCTGTGGATCCAAAGCTGGAATAGGTCCCTGATTCATTGAAGTACTTAAGCATGTGTTTCATTCTCAGTGAGTTCAAAGAGTCTTAATCTTGTTCTTAAAGTAAGCATCTGCTTAAATGTTTAGCTGAATGAGGGTCTACTACCTTGATCCCATTTTTATTGGAAACATCCACTGACTGCCATGACTGCAGAATTAGACTCTTAAGTAGGACTTGCAGAACCGGGATCTGGGCCTTAGTCATTCACCTATTTTGCTCTAAGCATCCTTCCTGAGTAGGGGATGTCCTGTCCATCAGCAATACATATTTATCCAGCCTTGGGATAGTTAATGGATCAAGGAATATCCTTACTAGAAATCTTCCCAGCTGATTAGCGTGATGGAGCCTGACTCAGCAGAGTACTTGAGCATGACTCCACAAGCTGGATAATGAAATGAGGTTGGTGTTGGTCTGGCAATGCTCTGAATAAATAACATGGTTCCCAGTTACTCCCAGTCCGTTTTCCCACATGCCAGATATAGTTCCCAGAACACAATTAGGTGGAACAAGATCATAAGGCTCATGGGGTCGCAGAGCAAGAGAGGCTCTGGCATTTTGCAAAGATTCAGACCAAAGGCCGTGCTGCAGGGGTGAGAGAGGTGGAAGCAGTTGTGAAAGTGTCACGCACAGCACGCAAGATTTGACAGGTCTATGAGTAGCCCCATTAAAGTCAATGAGAACGAAACACACGCTTTGCTCTGCAGAGATGGGATTACTCATGCGCCTAAAATTAAACATGTGGTTAAGTGCTTTGCTGAATCAGGGCCAGAGAGATGGAAAATGAGTACTGCCAGTACTGATTCTCCCCCATCCTCTTTTCCACACAGCTGCCTGCTGACGCCTGCTGACTTTTTTGTAAATAAGTACTGTAGCTATAGTACTTTATTAATTACTGAAAGAAACTGGGCCATATCCAAAGTCCTGGCCTCACTGAGGTCCTACTTAGACAAAACTTCCAGTAGACCCAACTTAAGATTTGACTCCATGATCGTAAAAATGGGATTCCGTAGTGTAAGGATAGGCCCCTTCCTAATACAATGGATGGCGATGAGGTTTCCTATGGCAGAACCAAACTGGTGGGAAAGTATAACTGGCAGATAAATCCAAAGGGAAGGTAAATTTTCTATTGGGAAATATACAGTAGAGACCTTCTTCTGTGTTTTTCTTTTGTGTGCTCTTAATCTGTTAACTTTCCAAATCTTTTAGCAGGGATTGCCTTTCATTTTACCATAATAACTCTTACAATATCTGAGAAAATGACATATGTTTCTGCACAGCAGATTTATTATTAACATATTTGCCCATTTAACAGGTCTGGTAAAAATTACTAATTTGATTCATCATACAAAAGATTTGTGGTCACATCAAATTATTTCTTTGATTTTAAAACCAAAAATGCAAGCTAGAGTGTGGAATCTCTGTTTGAATCAGGGAAAACGTCATGTGTGTGTGTTCACATGACAAGCATCTGGAATTTATGTTACATAAACTTGGTAAATCACCATATTCTTACAATTCCTCACCACTTTCAGAATGATATCACAAGTTACACTCAAGCTTTTTTAGAATAGGCTATATTTCCTCTGTCCATGTAAACATCCTGTGAGAAAACAATTGAGATAAAGTATATCATACAAGAATACAAGTGGTACTACAGATATAGCTTAATAAACTGTGTGTTTTATTTTTGTGTAAATTGCAAAGCTATAGATTTTCTGATAAACAGCAATGATAGGGCCTTGATGTGCATTTTATTACCTTTGGAAATGTGGGCATTTGATCTTTCTAGTTTAAATAAGTAGTGCAAAACAGACAAGATCTGCACTTTTAGAAAGTGTTGTCCTCCTCTCTCATAGTGCAACTAAGTTTAGAAGTTCTTAATACTGCAAAGCAGTGGGTTGTTCTGATAAGTCAAATCAATATCAGAGTTAAGACTGAGGAATTCTGAGAGTTTTTGCACAAGTCATTTAACTTATCTGTTTCTCCACTTGTCAGTCTCTAAAATAGTGTATTACTAATAACTGCCTTTGAACCAATGCAGTAAAATGGAGTTAGAATTATAAAAAGCTTGAAGATATTAGATGAAAAGTGATATGTAAGTACAAATTATGATATCTAATGTATATGAAATATAATATATATTAGGTGTTGTTGCTGTTGTTATTATTGTTGTTGTTGTTGTTATTGTTGTTGTTATTATTATTATTGTTATTATTATTATTATTGCAATGCACAACAATCCTTGAAAAACATGGTGTCTGTCATTACTGCCAGTAGATCCGGTTGTACAAGAGGAGATACTCCAGCTACTTGCTTTCTAACGGCGAAAGTGAGTTGCCAGGCCAGACACTTATTGGTAAGGTTTTGCTAGATACGGACTAACCCCAGGAAATGCAGAACTGGACCCATACTTCTGCCATGCTCCAGAGGTCTATAAAGCCTCTACAACCATACGTCAATGTTCAACTCTTCCTTTATCCGTTCTTGCCTTGATTATCACCACAGATAGAGCAACCCTAGACAGTTGGTCCAGGTTGGTTTTTGTCAATCCTCACATATTAAATGCACAGATATTAGGTCTGTGGTGGTTTAGGTGTAAGGGAGATGTGCATATGCCATACACTTCAGGAAAGACTTAATGGCCCTTACCAAAAAAAAAGGAGAGCCCGGCTCTCCCATTGTCCACATCTCACAAGGGCCTCTTTTAATTAGCTGTTGTGCCCATACTTACACTTACCCAACTGAAATCTGAACACGGAAAGAAATAGCTCTATGTTAAACTTCTTGCCTCTGACTGATAGCTAAACAACTTGGTGGCTAAAACTCAGAAGGGCTGCTGTCTGTCAGACCTCCCTGTGGAAGAGCAGACCTGGGAGCTGGTGATTGCTTTTTTTTGGTTGTCAAAAATCACCTTAAGCTGAGCTCAAGTAAAATGCATTTAAAAAAATATGTGGGTTTTGCTGCATTACTGTTTTTGAGGGAACGAAGAGTGTTCAGGGAATTCAATCCAGGAGAGATGGCAGAGGCTTCTTTGTGAGTGTGTGTGACTAAATTAATATTGAAGTGACTATAACTTTCACATGACCAGCTCACTCTGGAAGATAGTGGTATTTGGATGAATCAGCTAAAAGGCCTGGAAGGAGATAAAAGGGAAAAACACTGAACAGCAAGGGATGCCCAGGCATATCCCAGTGGAAGCACTGCCCTGTGAGAGTTTACATCTGGCACCGGAGACTGTAATTTTTCTCTGTCTACATCACCATCATCTTCTCCCCCACTTTCCCTAACCATTTTACAGTGCTGGTGTAATGATCTGAGAACAGTTCTTTCAGTCCTATGCAAGGACATCCCAAACAGGGTAGGACAGGACCAGTGTGCAGTGGGAGGTGAGGTGCCACCACAGGTGAAAATCTACTGTACAGGGGCCAGGAGCAAGAAGCCTGCATGATTTACTCATCCCACCAGGGAAGACTGGAAGCTGGAGTACCTCTGTCTATCCGTTCTTCGGGTGGTTCCAAGAAGATAAGGTCCCTTGGTCTAACGTAGCTGAAGAAAGCATTTACCCTGCAAGTCAGACAGGACATGTCAATTAGGAATGACCTAGTTTCACTGGACTGTCTGAGACTATGGGTATTCTCTGAACTATGCTGGAAAGCAAACACAAGTCATATGGCTCTGCTTGGGCCAAGTGAGATTAATTTCAGCCTGAAAAATGAAGTTCTGACAATTTGAATTGCTATGTCACAGCGACAGTCTAGTCTGTGCCTGTGGCACCCTCAGCCTACCCAGTAGCAGGTGCTGAGCTGAGGGGCCGCAAAGCTGGATTCAAGTAATAGAAATAAAGATAGTTTTATGGCTGGCCATTTTAACTTCCTGATGAAAGGAGAGCAACACAAGAGCAGGAAGCATGAGGTAAGAACCACGAACAAAGCCTGGGGGGATGATTATGCTATGGTTTAGGATCATATGAGAAAGATTTGACAGACTGTCAAAAAAATCTGGGTGTGGTAAAAGTGCACCCTAGCAGAAGGTCTTAAAACAGGCAACAAAACAATAGCAAGAGTTCATGTGGTCTAGACCAATGGCCAAATATAGGAAACCGCAATGTTTTCTTGCTCGAGCAGAAGCTGGCAGAGAAGAAGTGCCTGAGAGTGGAAACTCACTGTGACGGCCAAGCGATGTCCAGGAGGGACTCAGACGCTTCCTCACATAGCACCAGGAATTGTGTGGGCGACCCTGGCTCTGTGTGCTCAAGGATGGATCAGGAAAGATTCCAGTAGTGAAAGCAGCATCCCTGGGGGGAGTGTATGCGAGGGGGAAAAAGCAGAGTGGCAAGAGAAAAAGTTGGAGCTAGACACAAATATCCATTCCACAGCTCCCATCACATGAAATGGTCTGTAAGATCAATCGGGGACTGAAAACAGCTTGTCCGGCAAATGACCTTATGAAGGAGAGCAGCTGGCTATGGGCTCCCTGTCAGTTAAGGAAAACAGGAGTCCTTGGGTTTATGACAGAAAGTGATTGGAGTCTGTAGATGCTCACCCCTGGACCACCTTCACCCAGTGATGAAGAGGAAAATCTGATGGTCACACTGGCCATGAGCCAGTGTGGTCCAACTGCACATGACTTCAGGTGACCCTGATGACCCAACGCCTGAGGAAAGAGCAACCCTCCTGAGAGGCTGTCATGGTTTAACCTGGCAGGCAGCTAAACACCACATAGCCGTTCATTCAATCTCCCCCTCACTGGAATGGGGGACACAATCAGGAAAAAGGTAAAGCTTATGGGTTGAGATAAAGACAATTTAACAGGACAGAACAGAAAGGAAAAATAATAATGATAAAAGAATATATGAAACAAGTGATGCACAATGCAATTGCTCACCACCTGCTGACTGATGCCCAGACAGTTCCTGAGCAGCGGATCCCCAGCCAGCTTTTCCCCTAGTTTATATAATGAGCATGATGTCATATGGTATGGAATATCCCTTTGGTCAGTCGAGGCAGCTTTCCCAGCTGTGTCCCCTCCCAATTTCTTGTGGACCCCCAACCTACTCACTGGTAGGATGGTGTGAGAGGCAGGAAAAGGCCTTGACTATGTGTAAGCACTGCTGAGCAACAACTAAAACATCAGTGTGTTATCAACATTATTCTCATGCTAAATCCAAAACACAGCACTATACCAGCTACTAGGAAGAAAATTAACTCTATCCCAGCTGAAACCAGGACAATATCCACCCCTTGCTCTATACCATCTATGTCATGCCCAGGTCCCACACTTTCCAACACATTCCAACTAATCACCATGACCTTTCCTGTCTTGTGATATTTACGCGCAGATATCATTCCCTTAGTCTATGGGCCCTCCCTCTAAAATGTCCATTGAGTTCATTTATTCCATGACTTTGGACTCCATTTGCCATAATGGTCCTTGAGGGCAGGAGAGGTGGTGTGTGGTATTGGATTGTTGCATGCTGAAGCCAGTTCTGGTTCCATCACTACTGCACTTCTCCAGTTCTATTATTGCTGTGCTTTGCTCAGTTTCATCAAAATTCATTCTTGATTAATCTGGGTAATACTTACTGTAACACCATTGATACAGCATATAGCCACCATGGAAGTCATGACATACAGTATTATACAGCAATTAACATCATAAAATTCAAGTCATAGGCTATTCTTACTCAAAATCAAATCTCCTTGAGTTACACATTGGAATTCCCCATCCTCCTGCATCACTCACAAATGCACCCAGGTCCTTGAGCAAAAGCAATCCCACAAATGGGTTTGCTTTTGCCTGAAGCAGGAATAACCCAGACTGTCTTCTCCAGCATATATTTTATGTGTGCTACAGGGACTTTATCCCCTTTTACAGTGTGTAAAAGTTTTGATTGGGCAGGGCCAGCTTGATTGGCAGATCCCCTAGTGTTGACTAATCAGGTGGCTTTTGCTAAATGTGTATCCCAATGTTTAAATGTCCCAGCACCCATTGCTCTGTTGCTCTCAGTGTAGGCTTTAACAGTCCATTGTATCATTTGATTTTCCCAGAGGCTGGTGCATGATAGGGGATGTGATAGACCCATTCAGTGCCATGCTCTTTGGCCCATTTGTCTATGAGATTGTTTCAGAAATGAGTCCCATGGTCTGACTCAATTCTTTCTAGAGTGCCATGTCACCGAAGGACTTCCTTTTCAAGGTCCAGGATAGTCTTCCAGGTGGTGGCATGGGGCATAGGATATGTTCCCAGCCATCCAGTAGTTGCTTCCACCATGGTGAACACATGGTGTTTGCCTTGGCAGATTTCTGGGAGTGTGATATAATCAATTTGCCAGGCCTCCCCACATTTATATTTCAGCCACTGTTCTCCATGCCAGAGAAGCTTTAACCGCTTGGCTTGCTTGATTGCAGAGCATGTTTCACATTCATGGATAACCTGTGCAATTGTGTCCATGGTCAAGTCCACCCCTCGATCACGAGCCCATCTGTATGTTGCATCTCTTCCTTGGTGGCCTGAGGTGTCACGGGCCCACAGAGCTATAAATAATTCACCCCTGTTTTGCCAGTCCAGATTTACCTGAGCCACTTCAATCTTAGCAGCCTGATCCGCCTGCTGGTTGTTTTTATGTTCTTCAGTGGCCTGACTTGGGTACGTGAGCATCTACGTGACATACTTTTACAACCAGGTTCTCTACCTGGGCAGCAGTACCTTGCCACATTTCAGCAGCCCAGATGGGTTTGCCTCTGCACTGCCAGTTGCTCTGCTTCCATTGCTGTAACCACCCCAAGGCATTTGCCACCATCCATGAGTCAGTATAGAGATAGGGCACTGGCCATTTCTCTTGTTCAGCAATATCTAAAGCCAGCTGGATGGCTTTCACCTCTGCAAGCTGACTTGATTCACCTTCTTCAGCAGCTTCTATGACTTGTTATACAGCACTCCGTACAGCAGCCTTCCACCTCTGATGCTTTCCCAGAAGACAGCAGGACCCATCAGTGAACAGGGAATATTGCTTCTCATTTTCTGGCAGTTTATTATCCAGTGGGGACTCTCCAACATGCATCAACTCATCCTCTGGTGATATTCCAAAATCTTTGCCTTCTGACCAGTCCATGATCACTTAGAAGTGACTGGGGTTTCCTGTTTGAGCCCATTGTGTGATCAGTGTGACCCACTTACTCCGTGCAGCATCAGTTGCATGATGTGTATGGGGGATCCTCTCTTTGAGTATCCAGCCCAGCACCAGCAGTCGGGGTGCCAGGAGGAGCTTCAGTACCAACCACTCTGAAACAGCTCAAATCCCTTCATATGCCACCAATATCTCTTTCTGAGTTGGACCATAGCGTGCGTTGGATTCTCTGTATCCCTGACTCCAAAATCCTAAGGGTCAACCTTGAGTCTCCCCTGATGCTTCCCACCAGAAGCTCCAGGTAGGGCCATTCTCCCTGGCTGCGGTGTAGAACACATTTTTTACATCTTGCCCTGCCGGACTAAACCAAGGTCGACTGCATGAATTATCTCTGTTTAATTCGTTCAAAGGCTTGTCATTGCTCAGGGCCCCGCTTGAAATCATTCTTCTTCCGGGTCACTTGATAGCGAGGGCTTATGATCAGGCTGTAATTGGGAATATGCATTCTCCAAAACCCCACAATGCTTAAGAAAGCTTGTGTTGCCTTTTTGCTAGTTGGTGGAGACATAGCTGTTATTTTGTTGTTCACGTCCATTGGGATCTGATGACATCCCATCTTCCCATTTTATTCCTAGAACCTGGATCTCCTGTGCAGGTCCCTTGATGCCTTCTCACTCCCAAACCTCTGATAAAGAAGTATTTGTAGGATATACAATAGGTAGAAATACACAGAACATGCCCTGTGTCCTGTACATTGATTACAATAAATTAAAGACTTTAGCAGTCAAGTTACAACACTGCTTTAGCATTGCCCTGATAAAGTTACCATCTTTTTTTCATGTATACAACTATATGTATTTTGACATTGTCAGTTAAAAACATTTGACGTATTTGCCACAGATTTTATATGTATATAAAATTGTTTGTTCATGTTAAGTTACAAAATTATAGTGCTTAATATAATAAACATAAAAATCTAAGATCTTTTTAAAAAACGTTTGTTTATAATACATTGCTTTGTTTTTAAAAGGCAGCTGTCAGTTCCAGTCTGGTTTATTTTGCAACAATATTTTAGTGTAAAAATGTTGCAAACCAATTCTGGTACTTTCAGATTGGAATTATTTATTTTCCAAAAACTATACAGTAATATACTGAAAAAAGAAACTGCAATGGTCCTGTTTGTGCCTAATGAGAACTATTATGGCTGATATGGATCAGATTTACTCTGTACTCCATACAGCACAGTTAGTTGCTAAGAATGAAAAAAAGATTTTTATAGCTTAAGTAAGTAAGTTGATAAAAAAAGCTTCTGATATTATTGCCATAAACATAGTAATAAAATTGCTCTCATGGTCTGATGCTGTGCGTCTTTTGAACCAAGTGACCTAGTAGTTTGCTTTTGTGATTCGTGAAGGGTTTGTGATGTTAATCAACAACTAGGAGATCAGTCAGGGACATGCACAAACACCATCCACTTTCTGTCCTTAAAGTGAAGCATTTCTGCCTGGTCTGAAAAGGTAAAGCATACAGATGTGTAAAATAGTGTGCTTTTTTTTTTAAAGAGGAAGAAATATATATGCATATATGTATTTTTATATATATATATATATGTATTCTATAATTAAATTAGTGTCAATCAAATCCAGGCAGACATTAAACTGACCACAAAGATGTAACAAAAGTCATTAGGGCAGCAAGTTGTATCTCTTGAGGATTTTCAGATATTCCACCTCACCTACATGGCTGAGGAAATTTTCAGGTGTCATTGGTATACTGCAGCATCCTAATCCCAAGCCACTGACTGTACTCCCTTCCCTGGAATGGTATGGCCCACCGTTCAAGAAAGGATCAGATCCATTATTTTAACGGGGCTCATGTCTTTGCCATGGCAGGTGTATTCACAGCTGCCTGAACTGGGGCCGTGTTTTCTGGGTCCATGGGAAGTTGTCTGCATAGAGCTGCCTCCTGCCGCAGGAAGGGATGTGGTAAGCCTCTTGGGGCATCCTAATTTAAACCCTTTCCATCTGGATTCTCTGGAGCCTTAACTTCTGCTGCTGCTGTTGCTGTGTGGTCAATGCACTGGGCAGATTCAGCAGCCCTGGCTGAGGAGCCTGGGGAGGACGATTCTGCCATGACATGGCTGTGCTGGGTGTTACTTGGTGCTGGTGATTCATGGTGAGATTTGGCTGAGACATTGCCAAAGACCTCTGTGGTACTGGTGTGGAGGCAGCTGCAGGATGGTGGCTCATGTGATTCAGCGGTTGGTTCATAGTTTTTCGAGGATCTTGCCATGTTCCAATTTTTTCTGTGTGACTGAGGAAGTACTGCTGTCCCATGTGAGAGTGCCGTCTCCCAGCCGGGAGGCAGTGGCAGCTCATCCGTCACATCGTAGGAGCGCTGGAGGAGGTGTGCATGCTGCTGTGCCGTGGCCAGGCCCATGGGTGAGGTGGGCGAGGAGAGGGGGTGGATGTGATGCACAGGGGCCGCCTGAGACCATGCTCAACTGCCGGGAGTCGGGCTCCTTGAAGAAAGACTCGGGCAGGATCTTCGTCCTCCAGGAGATGGGCTTGGGGTTCATGACCTCATTGAAAAGTGCCTCCAGCTCCATGTCCAAGTCCTGTGTGATGTGGATCACCTGCTGTCCCAGCATCGGAGGCGTGGGAGCAGGGTTCATTTTTCCACCCATCCTGACGGCAGGCACGTGCCCTTCAGAGACGGGCAGGCGGCTCTCTGGGAGGAGCACTGCTCTGCTGGCTATACCAGTGCTATACCAGCTACTAGAAAGAAAATTAACGCTACCCCAGCTGAAACCAGGACAGATGTCCATGGACTGGAGCCGTCTAAACAGCTGCATGGGGCTGAATGGAAGGAATCACTAGGCGGACCAGCACAAGATAAACTTATAGCACATGCACGCTTTTTTGATAAAAGCTGACATAGTACAAAATTGAGGAAAACATGAAATATGTAACCTTGTTGTACAAGTCTTAGGTAATCCCGCTGTTCCCAGTATATGCAGTTAATCTAATGGTATAACTTCTAGTTGTCTTCCCTGAGCAGGCTGAGTAGCTGGAAGGCTGCAGTGTGGGATCTGTCAGAACATCCCTACAGAAAAGCATTGCTTTTTTTGATCACCGCTAGCAACTTAGTCTTGCCTGAAACCATGTGCAGCAGAAGCATTTGGTATTTTGCCAAACCAAAAAGGAACGGGTGTTATACCCAAACTGTTTGGAAGAATTTACCCCTCTTTGTGTTTCATGCATACCTCTACAATGTACCCAGAGCGCCATGGAGGCAAAAGCAAAATCTGTATGCGAGTCAGAGAGGAGACTGACATTGAAAAGTGGTGGAAGCTGGCTGGATTTGGCTGGAAAATCAAGGTGGAAACGGAGACAGGCGCTAGTAGCCAGTCTTGTGCCAGCCGGCAATGATAAGGAAGAAGTGACCACCAAGGGGCAGCATTTTCCTAATAGTTTTGTCGTGTTTCTAAGAACTGCTTCCTTACCATCCCTACATCACCATTCAGATATCTCAAAGCAATGGGGCAGTTGTGAAAATGGCCCTGAGAGCCTGTAGATGCCAGTCAACATGGGAGCGCTCAGTACTGGCCTCTTCTCTAGGGATAGGACACGGGGGAGAGGTCACGGAGTCTGGAGAAGATGTGTAAAGTCCCCTGGCTAACACTGTGAAGTTCAAGCAATGGGGAGCACCATCGATCAATATTTTACACTTAAATGTGATGAAGTGTAAAAGTGTGATTAATGGGGCAATTAAATTCTCTTGCTTCCAGCAGAGACCTGAACGCATTTTGGGTTTTTTTTTTCAGTACTATAATTTTTAGCTAGTTTGAAGGTACTCCTTAATTTCATTTTGAGCTTTTATCCCAGTTTTACAGAGGTACGGTGAAAAATTATGTCACACTGTCAGGCAAAAACTATTAGATTATGATCCTTTAATCACCCATATTGAGCATTAAGGACCTGATTCAGCAGTGCATTTCAGTGCGTGCTGAATTTTAATTATGTGCGAAGGCCATTGTTATTCAGAGAAGTGTTCAGGCGTGAAAAAAACCGAAGCTTGAGAGCAATAAGAAGGCATCTGGCACTTACCTAAGAGCAGCCAGGGGTGAGTCATAGCAGTGAAACTGAAGCTGTGACCACAGAGAGTTATTACATCAAGCAGTCTCCCGACCCCGTACTTTAATAATCGGAGCAGGGAAAGATCTGCTTATCCTAGTCTTCAGGCTCCTGAAGTGTCTTTTTTGCAGGTTGAAACCACATTATTTTACCAAGGTCCTTTCATTTCTTGTCAATCGAGGATGATGAATATGGGAACGTTTTTATTCATTGCGCTTTCCACCGGACAAGTAATTCCCAGCACGCGACGGTGACTGCTGAACAAACTCCTGCTGTAAAACCAGTTGAAAGGCTTCCATTGATTCTAAGGAAAGCTGGATCAGGCCCTGGCTGAGTCACTGCAGGGGCAGCTCCGGTCTCAGCACTTCTTGCCTTGCCTCTGTAAGGCGGCAGCAGATCAAGGTCTCCCAGACAGTGACTAACAAATGCTTCGGTAGGAGAATCACTTCCCGACCCTCAAGTCTGCTGACAGCAGGCTGCTGCCTCTTTCTAGCTGCTTTTTTTTCCTTTCTAGATGTGGCAGTCATTGGTGCGAGCTACCCCAGGTACCCCCAGGATGGCAGAACTGTCTCTAACAACACTGGGCACCGCCTTTGGGGCGGACTTTGCTCTGGCAAGCACCGTACCTGGCTGTGAGGCACCAATGCTCTGCTCGCCTTAGACACGATGCTAAGGGAAGAATTTAGCCCCCTGTCAACTCAGAGTAATAAATGAGATAGCTCCCCAACTGATTATCAGCTGCTTTACCTGTGATGCCCAGGACTGTTTAACTCTTACTATGACTGGTTAAAAAACATAATGGAAAATTGATTTTTTGCTGCTTTATAGGAGGAAAATCAATGCAGATTAAGAACAGGATAAACAGCGAAATGGAAGAAATACAACTGTAAATTCCACTGGACCCAAACCCAAAACCAAAAGTATATATTCTGAACTGCAGGAACACACTTTCTAAAGCCTCCTAAGTCTCTGCACTGGTAAAATAATCTCAAACAAACTTGAAAGCAGATTGAAAATGGATGGGGTGTCTCAAAGTGAAAAGAGACAGTTATCCTCTGCACCTGCTAACAAACACAGGCTCTTTTTGTTATGAAATGTCTCTAACTTAAAATACCACCTGAAAGTAAACTCCTTCATCAATTCATCACGAATTTTTCAAAGGCATTTTGGAAGTCTCTCTAAACCATTGGCTTTATTGTGGCTTTATTTAGGATTTGAAGAGAGAGAATGCTGCAATCAGAAAGACAGACAGACAGACAGACAGAGGAAATGATTACCTTTCAATCCTGTGATTTAGAAAGAATAACAGGCTTTTTTCTTGATCTGTTGTATTATATACTTACAGAATAAGATTTGACAATGTGGCATTGAATGGTAACTCCGTACTGAAGTGATATCATCCTGCATTGTACAGCAGGGACTTCTGGACCTGGGACTTTTGTGCCCTTCCTAGAATGCCATCCTCCCACTGCTTTTGGATTAATCACTGTATGCTCCCCTATGTCCCTTTCCAGCAAAACTGATTAATGCAAAGAGTAGGCAGCCATGCCCTCACCTCTGTGTAGTCACTTCTCTTCATTTAGAATAAAGGTTAGTTTTGACAGCAATACTAATTTTTTTTTTAATATTATTATCTTTCTGAGCTGTTTTTAAGTTCCCCAAACTCTTTCAAACAAACCTAGGTAAGTTTTCCTCCTTTCAGAAGTTGTGCACGTATTTATTCCTTGTGTAAAGGAATATCCACACATATTTATTCCTTGTGTAAAGGAGAAAAAGGCTGTTGCTGCAGTGCAGCGCTCTGGGCCTTTACAATCTTCTAAAAGCTCAGCAGCAAGTAGCTACTTTGTCTGGTGGTGGTGAGTGCATATCTGGTTTGGGATGAACAGCTGAGCTTGCTGTTCAGCTTTGTAGGCCTTCTCAAGCACTTCACCACTCCACCTCATAAGGAAAGTAGGCTGGGGAAAATGTTAGGCATTAGTTGTGGCAAAGATCTTCCTGGCTCTATTTTGAAAACAGGATTAAGAAAACAAAATTTCTAATAGCTACACAGCAAATTAGGGGTGTTTGACATCTGTTTCTGTAATTCTGAGCTCCCTCAATGCTCTCAAAAATGTCCAGAAGCACTGCAGTCTGTGGTAGGAACACCAGAAGTACCCCAAGAGGAATATAACTGGGAAACTGGGCACTGGGTATAATGGGTACTGGCCCCAGCCACAACTGCCTGCCGCTGGAGGACACTGAGCTCAGTGCCCCAGGAAGCCCACTCCAGCCCTGTTCTCCCTCTTTTTTCCATCACATCCGCTGCACTGTGTGTGTTTTTGTCTACCCATTGACAAACTTTGAAAATCAGAAAACTTATAGACTCAATCTAAATAATTTGGCTTAAAAAGTTGCAATAAAAGTGATCGTTGGAGAATATGAATCAGGAAAATGTGTCCTTTTGACAAGAGTTTATTTTTTGTGCTGAAAAATAATTTATTATTCCATATGTTTTGCCACTGAAGGTTTGCTTTTAGAATGCATGTTATAGAGACTATCAGAAAATTTCTCTGAAGCCTAGTTCAAATATATGCAAAAAGGAGCCATTTCCCTTTCTTGTGTGTGTGTAAATAACAATACAGCAGTTTCCCGGTAGAGTGGATGGCAAAGGTGGAAAGACAAATTTACAGATATCTTGTGTGAGATATTCAGCCAGCCTAATTGCTGTGTCTTTGTACTAAAGCAATGCTGACTTAAGGGAACTAAGGATTTGACCCATGTTCACAAAATCAGGCTCATGACTCAGTTTCTTTTTGCTGGTAAAGTTCTGGGTTGCTATCAACATTTTTGGGGCTGTTATTTGGTAGTTCTTTCGCCTGGCTGGTGCTGCTCTGCAGCCCTGGGGCAGGGCTTATCTGGCAGTATTCATGACTAACTTTTGTCAAGACCGTCTCAAAGTTAGAGAGTGCTTTTTATTTAAGGAGGGTTGGAATTGCAAATAAAGTTTCCCTTATCTGATTTCAGCTGTGACCAAGGGGAAAAACGCTTTTTATTTAAGGAGGTTGGAATTGCAAATAAAGTTTCTCTTATCTGATTTCAGCTGTGACCAAGGGGAAAAAAAAGTACTTTGTGGGTTATTTGTACACATAGAGGATTGTGTCACAGGATGGTTTCAGCCAACTACCATCTGCTGCTGCTAATGGAAACTATCCAAATCAGCCCAAATTAGGCAAGTCGCTGGGACCAAACCGGATGAAGAATGAAGAATTTGCAGTCAGTTAAATGTTCAAAATGGCACTAAAACTGGTGTTTTTTTCTCAAAAGCCCCCCTGCTAAAATCTGCTGCAGCATAGCACAGTACAGAGTT
>NW_009260774.1:6371419-6379876 GCF_000687185.1 Egretta garzetta
AAGAGGGATAACTCCCAGGTAATGGGAAAGAGCTTCCTGGAAACAGTTGGAACATGCCCTGTGCTTTGGACGGGTCTATATGTCATGGGTGCTGGGAATGGGGTGGAGAGCCAGGAATCACTTGGGGACGTGTATTTCAGCGATGGACTGGTGAGAAATACTAGGCCAGAGCAGGGGTATTAGAGCCTTTAATAACACGAGACAACAAAGCAGACATGGGAACCCACCCCTTGCAAACAGCACTTTGCATGTGCATGTGATTAATAGCTGTAGTGAAGGTTTAGTGAATAATAGCCTGATGCCAAATGGATATCAATGGGATCAAACCATGCGTTTGGCAGATATAGGAAGGAGTATTCATTGTTGTACACGGAATAAAGGAGAGTGCGCAGCAACTCCCCGAACCCCTGGTAGAGCTCTGGCACTTGGACAAAAATCTGGCTGTAACCCTGTACAACAAGGACCACGCATGTACACATGTGCACACAATTACATGGCATGAACGTAACAAGAGAAAATTGAATATAAAATATTACAGAAAGCCAATAATTCTGGTTTATATCTTTCTTTCTCCTTGAGGCAGAAAAGAACCTGGCTATTTTAAAATCTGGGATCTATTTACATAGCCAAATGTAATGCTTTTTCTTGTGCAAAATAGGGTAGGAAGGAATTTAAAATGTCAACATTCCCTAGACCTGTTTATCTCTTTTCATGCCTCCCTCTGTATTAAGTATTAAGGAACAGACACTAGATGATAGAAACTGTGACAGTTCTGCTGAAGCTATGACAAGTTATACCAGCTGCAAATATGATCCAAAATCTCTGACAATGTACCTACGCTAGAAAATATGGTTTTAACCACATGGTAGCTAGCATATGGGAAAACCCTTTTGTTGACAGAACAGGTTGCATCTTTCTGTTTTTAGCAGATTCAGGAAACCAAATGAAAGCTTTAACACAGAAAGGCAGCTTTTCCATAAGATGAAAAAAATCAGCAGGATACCTATGTTTTCCAGAAATTCCTAATGGAAATGGAAAGCACAACATTTTTTTTAACAACTTTATCTGTAAATTATAAAGAATAATAATCTCATGACCCTAAATTCCCTTAAAGGTTGCTAGAGACAGATCGAAGTCCAGTGCATGAAGACCTTGGTATAAATGGGCCAATTTGGTGATAGTAAAGTTCATGGGAGCTAGAGCTAGGTATATTTTCCCAAGCAAACAAAGTAAGCAAGCATTACTAGAAAAAATTAAGGGACGATTAAATAAATGAGAATGCTTCTACTTGGCAAAAGACAGGGAATTCTTTCCCCTGTGCCAGTGTACATAGGAGAAAAAAAATGCCTGAGTAGGGTCTCCAAAGAATTTTATTTCTGGTGTGTACACTGGAGATTATAACCTTCCTTCCATTGCATTCTATGGCACACACCAGTGTAACTGGAATCCAGCGTCTATATGGAACAGCCTATAGCCAACCGACTCACTGATCACAGAAAGTGTACAGTTCTATATGTCTATATGGAACAGCCTATAGCCAACCAACTGACTCACTGATCACAGAAAGTGTACAGTTCTATATCTATCTGTTTGTGTGACACGGCAGGGCAGAAATCTGGGTCACCTGCATATCCTGAGTCACCGCAGTGAGTTAAAAGCTGCTAATGCTCCACTGAACTGATTTAACTCCTGTTACAAACCTTGTGTACAAAACCCCCCTCAAACAGTTCATGTTTTGTATTTTTCCATATTTGCAAATAAAAGAAGCAATGGCCTTAGCTCTAAATCAAAGTGGCAATGTCTCTAATCCACTAAAAAAGTAGTAATATCCATAATCCACTAAAAATTAAATTTCATGTGTCTTTACTGCTGGCAAGTGTTAATTATATTTTAAAGTATGGAGACAGAGGCCATCTGAGATTTCCATTCAGGATTTCATGTATACAGAGAAGATATTTTTCGAACTGAGCAAGCAGAGGAGAAGAAACAATTAAGTTCCTGCTAATTTAGTTGCTGTTTCTGCTTTATTGTTCATTAGGAACCTAGAACTCCTTGACTATCCTCTCTGGACTTGTCTACATTACAGTACAAAACCTCATTTCGTTCCAACATTATTATGAAAAATCAAACTGAGTCTGTTTAGAAGGATTCAAAGGTTTACTCCTTATAATAATTTTACCTTGTTTATTTAACTCTTGAGAATTGTGCTTGTGCTGGTGTTAGATATGTTTTGGTAATGTTGACACGTTCTCTCCAAAATCAGAGTAATCATGGTTTTCCTGGCTTTACTTCATGCTTGTACAGCAGGAAGCCAAGATTGCACTGAAGTAAAGAAGTAAATTAGGTTATTCCATAGAAAATCTGCAGGGATTGAGGTGGAAATTACACTTGCATCTTTGGCTGGCTTTGCTCTGTCGTGGGACGAAGGTCTGATGTTGCTGCCATAGAGACGTATCATTTTTTGTCCAATTTTCACAGCCTGTATCCCAGGTTGTACATTTGAAGGACAAATGAAGTAGAAGTAGACAGTAGAATCTAGACTAAAATTAAACCGTCTTTCAACATCTGCATCACAGGGGAAATGTCAGTACCCTGAAAAGCAGAGGACTGATGGACAGCACGATGACTCACTTCTTTCTATGGGAAGGAAGATGACAAGAAACAGGTTTTCAGCTGTTGATGAAGCTTTTCCATCTACTGGGCAATACATCTGCCAAGAAACGATGAGAGGCAGGATATGATATACCACTCACACTCCCGATCCTCCACCTGCACAAAATCCAGGCTGTGTGCCACAGACTTCTTGGGTTATGTTGCAGGCATCCATCTGTCAAGTAGGACTTTTCTCAGAATTAACGTCTTAGGCCAATTAATCCCTGGGATCATTTCATTGTGTTTTGTCTAAGGAAATATCAATTACTGTGAACGGAAGGATGATTTCATGAGTAAGTAAATGAATGACTGGAAATCATGGTCTGGGATCTCAGATAGATTCCTCTTCTTCTACAGGGTTCCCATGTGATCTGGATAAACTGACACAAATGCCAATTGCCTCGATTTCCAGCTTTGTAAAATGAGGCTAATTCTAATTTACTTCCAGAGCCATCTTTTAAGGATGTGTATTTCTTTGAGCTGTTTTGATAAAAGGAACTACAAAAAAAGAAAACTGGTATACTGCTATTTTTATAAAGCACAAAAAAACAAACAGTAAAGAGGCTCATGTTCTGGGAGATGACAAGTTGACATATCTGCAATTAGTAAGTTTACACTGTCAACTTACTCTGAACAAGAAGGATTAAAAACTCTTTTTGATCTCACTTTGAGCTATCTCAAAGGACAAGGGAGAGAAATATGTAAAGCAGACTAGGATTAGCCTAGAATAGAGTAACATTAAGAAAATCATCCTTGAAGCTTCAGAAGAACTTCAGAACACTACCTTTTGCTGTGCCATCGCTCTTTTAATTCAAGCAGTAATGAGCTTACCACCAGAAATCAGTAAATGAATCAACAGTATCCTGCAGCAAATTAATTGGCAATTGGTACAATATGGAAAACTGGAACATCCTTCTGAGATGTGAGATACATCATTGTTTCCTGCTGCACATGGGTGAAGAGAACACAAATAATCAGTTTAGCAAATATTCCTAAGTGGGAAGGCTCAGGTATCTGAAGACGGAATTGGCAGAGGACAGCAAGTCTTGTATGGAGACAACTGGAGTACTGGGTAGGAAAAGAAATCCCAGTTTTTCTATTAAATATCTGGGGGTTTTTAATCACAGTGGAGTGGAACCTAATCTGACTGTTTTCTTCTTGACTGTGACAGGACATGAAACCAAAAGCTTCACAAAAATGACGGAAATATGTTAGATCTCATTCAAGAATTTAGCTGCAAGAAACCACCCCCTTTTCCTTACAACTTTTATCAGTGAACATATTTTGGAGCGAGGTGGCTGTATAAATTTGTTTTCATAAAAATAATCAGCTAGGAGGAAGCTCCCTTAGCCCTCATTACAAATGCTTTATAATTTAAAGCTTTTCACCAGAGCTGTCAGGGTTCACAATCTGCCCTTTTCTTCCTGATTTGGAGTTGTCATCTGATTCCAGATTGCAAGGATACTACATGAATGTCCTAATTGCCAGTGTAGAAGCAATTACTCTTGCATACAATGAATAAATGAATATTGTATTAAAACGGAATAGTTTGGATGGGAAAGCATCCAGTCACAGACTGCCCGATGTTGGCACAGTAACTTCAGAGTTATGACACTAGCTCAAATCCATTCTCCAGATTAGGCAATGATACCTTGTGTCTCCAGTGTCCTTGGTTCAGGCGCCAGTTGAACGGGAATCACCTGTGTGTTGTTTTGCACACTCCAGTCTCGGGTCTCACAGGCATTGAGAGGCAAAAAAAGGCTTGTTTTGGTAACTGTGATATAGCTTCAGGATCTGGTGAAGCTTTAAGCGACACGACAGTGTCTCTTTTTGGGTGGTAGATGCATGTGGAACTTTAACTGTGTAGAATTAGGTGCTTTGAAACTCTAGGTTGTCTGGTGTCAGCTGAACACAAAAACCATGCCGGTGCCTAAATCTAAGGCATAGAAGAGTTTTCTGAAGAACAAGATACCCAAGTCCCTTCGCGGATTTAGGTTTTAGTCCTAAGATTTTCCATAAAACATGTTATCATTTTTAATCACAGCCATTTGGAGTAATCATTTTCCTTGAGATATGCTCACCTGTGAGTTACACAAACGCTCTTGCATGTTATGTGCATAGAAGAAACTTCCCTGTAACTATGTTTTTTCTTCCTAGAGAAAGCCTGCATAATTAGATTAGGTCAAGCTAAAAATGCATTGTGGTTTTTTTCGCTCTCTCCCCCTCTCTCTCTCTCTCCAGCTCTGCAGCAATACTCTAGCTCCACTGACTGATCTAAAGTAGGAACTAGTGCCTCCTGGAAATGTACTTCCTTAGGAAATGTGTTCAGTCAAAATCTCTTCCAAGTACTGATGCAAGTCCTCCATGTCCTTGGTTTCCCTGCATGTGTTTAGTTTTTACTGTCCTATTTCACGTAGATTTCCATGAGATTTTACTGTTTCGTACTTGCAACTTATTTTTACTTTGGTCGTCATTGCTGATGTTATTATTATCATAGCACTAGCAAAAGAAAAAAGCAAGGCAATTTCTTAGAGAAAGCAGAAACGCTGGTCTCTCTGAGAATGAATATGATCTTGTCAGCATGACAGGAAAACAACAGCTTAGATCCTAGTCTACAAAATCAAACAACTTTACCTCTATGAACCAGTGAGTAATTCCGAAAGAGGCACTTGGCTAAAACATTCTTCTCTACCCCGCTTTCTCCACTTTTGATAAAGTGAGGTCACTTGTTCATGTATGTATTCAACTCACTTGATTTCCTTTCTTCGATAACACCGGCTTATGCTCGACTGCTAACAACAGCAACTGTGTGGGTGTTTTGAAATGCACCAAAGTTTACATTTCTGAGGCTCATTAAGTCACATCTTTGGATGTAATTTAGATTGTTCAAAATTATGCACAATATGTTGTGGCATTTATCTGATGGTATCTAAGCATAAGAACTGGCAAAAAATTAATAAATCCCACTTGATTATTCCTGTAGTAACATTTAATATCCAGTTACCTCATTCTAATAAAAAATGCCAGCAGCTTTCAGGGGATTAGCCTTTCTCTTCTCAGATGCTTTGAGGAAGCTGGCACAAATATTTTCTACAAGCTCCAGCAAATGAACCCGGTGTATAGAAATTGAAGTGTCTAACCTAATCTGTTGAGGGATCTGCACCACATGCATTACCCTGACATTTAAGGTCTCATAGTCAGTGACCGGTTAACCAAATCTGTCACTGTGACAGACATGGATTTCTACATGCTGTGCCACAACTTAATCTTTCGGGCACAGTTTAGGCGAAGTATATTGTAGCACAGTGACTCAGAGTCTATAATGTCTTTAATGAAGAAATTTCCGGACTGGTGTTTAAAACAGGTCACTTTTGATTGCCGTATTTGCAGTAGAGCATGTGAATTTGCTAAGCTATCCACGATAGATCAGCTATTAAATGGCATAACGCTGGTTCTCTTTACAATTATTGTTATTATTATGTGTTGTTACAACCATCCACCTCTCCCCTTCTCCCTGATACCAGAGTCTGTGACAATGACTTTCTGGAAGTGAAGGTTATTTTGGAAATGGCTGCTTAGCGGCACATCTGAACTACTAAATTACCTCTTTTGATACCTTGTGATTACTGTACGTCACACTGTAAATCTGTGATGAGTCAGAGCCTTATCTGACATCTCTGGATGATTTAGAAAAATATAACGGTGTCCATAACTCCAGTGCATTTATTACTTTTAACTAACCGAGGAACAGAAGGAATTCCCCTATCATGCTTCGATTTAGTCCTTCTTGTTTTCTTCTGTGGTGGTGCTTGCTTAACAAGGCCGGCAATTTTTACGTTGAACTTGTCTCCAGCTGTCTGCCCTGGCTCTTTCCACCTGCTGCCCCCAGCTTGGCCTGGCGTGCGGGGTCCCAGAGCTGACAGGTGGAGTGGTACATGCACACGTTGCTATCTATTTCTTCCTACAAAGCAGGCTTTCTCCATCAGAGAAAGCTCTTGCCATTGGGAGGACACTTATCCTTTGTTTACATGAAGAAGAGTTTCTGCAAGACACAGACTTTGCAGACTCTTGTGAGTGCAGCTAAATCCACTTGGTTTTAGGCTGGTGGAGCCCTAATGCTGCCTCCAGCCACCCTGGAGCGCTGGGAACATCCAGCGGAGCAGGCACTCTCTGCACAGTCTACGCACTTCATCCCACCCTTTCCTGACATTTGGTTTTATTAGTCGGCGTCAGGCTTTGTTAAATTTTTTCCCCAGAGGATTTGTTTTTGTTTCTAAAGCTTCCCTGCCAGCCCTCATCTACCCCAGCCAGTAGTCCTGCCTCTTTGAAGAAAAAAATCCACATGGTCTTGATGGAGAACGAGGAACTTCTGCCACCCTGACTCAGCAGCAATTACACTGCTTTTCATGCAAAGTTTATTAGGATGTTCCAGAGAAGGAGCTGTGCAAACCTAGTGCATAAGCTCAGCAATCCCGCTGCAGCAAGAAGGACTAAGTCATGATGACCGGCATCTTGGCAGTAGGTCCAGAAACACATTGAGAATCGTCGTTCGAAAGTAAGGATCACAGCTCTTCTGACAAAGCGCACCAACTCTTTAAAATCTAGGTTACTGCGTTCTGTGCTTCAGGCTGAAAAGTTTAATGCCAGATCAATGTGATCCGCTAATGGGTTCAATAAGGCCCCTCAAAGCTTTAATATTCTGAGGAAAATGCACCCTCCCCCCACGTCTGCAATTACTGCCACTGATGGTGATAACACACCCCCTGAATCTAAGTAAAAGCAGCTGAGATGTTTGTGACACTTGGGGCAGACTTCACAGGAGCACTTTAAACATTGCTTGAAAGGGGTCTTAATGCACTTAATATATTTTGAGGTTGCAAAGAACAGCATTAAATAATCACATAGGGGAGAAAGAAAACTTGTTAAAAGCTCCCCAATTTATTAGGCACAGCTTGACGTACAGACTCCCATTCTTCTGGGACAGCATGATGTGCCACTTGGTGGAAATCATGAGGAAACAGTTATATAAAGGGCTGGCTAGCAGAAAAAGGAGGCAACACATTAAAAACTCTCTTAAAAAAGGAAACAAGCAGCTTGATGGACCCAAACCCTTTCCATAACTTCATGCCTCTATATTCCATGAATTATTGAAGGTGGATTCAGTGCATTATTTCCCACAGCTGGGTTCCCTGCCCGGGCCTTTTATTTGCAGCTCAGGCTATGCCCGCTTTACCCCTAGCAGGCAGCGCCCCGTTGTGGGGCTGCCCTGAGGGGGCCCCAGTTTGCAGCACTCCTTGCCTTGGGGTGTGCTTTTATCCAGCCCTCCTCTGCCAAGTTTTGGTGGTTTGCTTTGGTTTTGCTTAACTGGAAGCCGAGCTAAGAGCTCCCCATGAACGTCCACGGTGACAGCGAGGAAAATACCAGACTCGGGGCAAGTGGGAGTGCGGAGCCTCCTGCTCTGACATCCCATCCCCGATGTTACGGGCCCTCTCCTTCCCACTAAAGAGTTTCCATCTGACCTATGCTGGGGGAGGGGGTAAAAAGAAGAAAAGGGGGGGAAGGGGAACAGGAAAAGATGGACAAGAAAGATGGGAGAGGGAAGAAAGGGGGAAAAGGAAGAAGAAAGTAAAAAGAAAGAAAAAACTCAAACGAAAGAAAAGGAAACTGAAAAGAAAGACGTCAGGAAAGAAAAAGAAAGGAAAACGGAGAAAAAAAGGGAGAAGGGGAAAGGAATAAAGCCGTGACGAAGGGGGCCGTGCCAAGCTAGCGGCAGCAGCGGGGCGAGCCCTGCCCACGCACGAACCA
>NW_009260774.1:6380716-6381033 GCF_000687185.1 Egretta garzetta
GGAGGGGAGCAGCCGCCTCTGGGCTGGGCTCCCGGTCCGCTGCGCTCCTGCGCGTACCTGCCTTCAGAGGCTGCTGAAAGGCGCTGTTAGCAGCCGGGGGAAATTCCAATTTGTGCCTTTTCCGGTGACTTAATCTGATCGCAATTAAAACAGATGCATAATTAAAATGTATTAGGGAGAACAGCACGCCTGGCTAAACTTATTAACCGTCCTGGGGTGTTTCATGCTCCATTGGAATTAACCCATCCACAAAGCGAGCCAGGGATTGACTTCGACAGCTTTTCACCGGCCTCTCTCCTCTGTGGCGAGCCACCGTC
>NW_009260774.1:6381138-6385537 GCF_000687185.1 Egretta garzetta
CTCGGGTTCGCGGTGCCAGCGAACTCTCCGAGAGCTCTCAAGCAGGGTTAGCGGTGCCTTGGAGCTCCTTGCGTGAGAGGAGGAACGCGAGGAAGCACGGTGAGGTGGAATAAGGGATGCGCCCGAGCAAGAAAAATGTTGCTGGATGAGCTGAACTTCCCGGCGCGCTGATGGGATGTGAGGAAAGGGTCAGCTGTGTCTTTGGTTAGGTATTTGCCCTGGGAAGTAACCTACCTGTCCTGGCGTCAATTAGTTACTAAACTTGGAAATTTCCTCCCTTACGCTGTATTACGGTGCACCTGCTGTGTTTAAGGATCTGTCACCGCTTCCAGAATAACCCCCCCGCCCCGTTTTCAAGGGTTGCTACAATTAAACCAATTACACTGGAAGTAAATGCCAAGTGTTAGTCCTGGTCCAGGTCCCTGGCTGGGAACGGCGTCGCCTGCAGAATGTGGCGATTCAGGCTTTGGTCCTTCAGGTCATTTACACGCACTTGGAGCCTCGTGAAGTAATTTCAGTGTTTTTAGGTTTCTCTGAGGCTTCCAATTATCTCCAAGGATTTTTCTTAAACCTATTTTTAACGTTTCAAAGCTTCATTCACAAACAGTAAAAGGAAAAAAAAAACCAAAAAACCAAAAAAACCTGCTGTTATCCTGAAATGCAAACTCTGAGTTGGAGCAACAGAAAGTAGTGAATATTTTGACACACTGACACTGTTTTAAACCTGCTTGGTATAGTTACGAACTGCAGGAGTTGTGGAATATTTATGTAACCCTAAGTAGCATATGTTGCAATATTTAGGCAAAACTGGGTTTTTTAAGGACATGCTTATAAGCCTGTCCTGCAGGCCAGTTCAAATTGGCTAGGCATGGAAAGCAATTTGAAGTACTACCTCGTGTTATTGATGTGGAGGTCAAGGTCACCCTTGATCTTGCCTGGGTGCGCTTTAATGCGGTTAGAAAATAGTGATATTTGAGCGTCATCTTGGAAAGGGTGGAAAAGATAACCACACGCTGTCTCTGCGAGTACTAATCCCAGACTATTTAAGAGGTGTTCTAAAATACCGCTTTGTTTATGTGTTTACCTCCTACCTAAATAAAGTGCTTCTCGTCATTGTAGCTAAGATTTAGGCATTCACTAGAGTGCTCCCGAAAGCCAGTTAATGGCATTTCTGTACGCAGGGTCATCTAATTAGAATGTTTTTCAACTGCAGCAGTGGAAGGGGCAAGGCAGAAATGGCTGTTGCGATGCCAGTAATTGTTGAACTAGAAAGGGTTATCTGTTCAAAGAGGCCGGCTCTCGGACCCAAAGTATTCTTTTAACTGTAATCACAGAATCTCGCTGCCCTGCAGGAGCCCGCTTGAAACATAACACTAGAAAAAGAGGTCGATGCTGGAGCTGCAGGACACAGCCCTCCATGTGGGAGATGGATCATGCTACTAACTTTAAGTGAATCAAGATTGTGCATTTAAGCTGGGAACCTGCAATGTTTTCTTTCAGGAGGGCAGCATATTGCCATAGCTTCTTCCTGCTTCCTTTGCCATTATATTGAAATTACATCAGACTGTTCTTTTTTTTAATATAGTGATCAAGCTTACTATATAAAGGGTGTCTGTAATTGCTTTCTGTATTTTTTTTTTATGTAGGTTGGGTAAGATTAAGTGGCATCGTAAAAACTTCTTATAGCAAAATCAATTTCCCAATGGTAAAATTTAATATTTTAGCGGCTGCACGGCACCAAACCAAAGACTGTATGGACAGTGATATAACAAACTTGCTTGTAGTCTGGGCTTTATGACTCCATTCAAAGGATTCAATATTTTATTTCCTACCCTTCACCCAATTAAACTGAAATTGAATGAATTTAAAGCCTGAGGAATGTACACATTCTTACTTTTCATCTTTATTCTGCCTAACTTGCTCTTTCTTTCAGGCTAGAGAGAGCTGTGGTATGCACATAATCAGTGCAAATGTGTGATCTTTTTGATCAATTGACTTATTGATTACTTTGAATGGAAGCGACAGCCTCTAAACCCGAGAGCCAGTGTAAAGAAGAAGAAACACTGCTTTTTTTTTTTTTTCTTTTCCTCTCTGAGGATCTAGAAGACGCAAGCTTTTGCTGCCCTGTTCCCTGCTACTGTTAATTCTCACAGACAGCTGTGATATTTCTTAGTTACATGTGTAGATTATTAGGGGGAATTTCTCCTCCCCAACTCAAAACCTCCTTGTTTATCTAGGAACAAATAAATGTGTTGTTTTTTTCCCTCTTTTTGCTTATTTGTTTTATTTGAAGCTGGATGCGGCATGAAGTAACCCGAAAGAAGAGATAAATTTGGGAAGGGGAATATTTAGATGATGTTGATCTAATGCCCCAGTGAGCTCACATTGCTTGTTAATAAAGGTTTATTTATTGCACAGCAAAATCATCTTGGAACTGATAACAAGGGGTAGGGAGAAATGCAATTTCCATTCCTGCGGCTGTATTGAAGATCTTGCTTGTTGCGCACGGTGTTTAAATCCAGCTTCTTGCCAGATTAAGGGGGGCTAATCTCTGCACATGCAGTTCTTGTTTCATGCTAATATCTACCAGTATTACAGGAGGGAAACCCATTGGAAACCCATTGCTGCAGTGAGGCTCACATGCCTGTGTAATTATTTTCCCTGCCATTTAAGCGTGCCCCCCCCCCCCAAATAGTAGGCAATTTGCCCTGTGGGTGCCTTTCATTGAAGTTGCAGTCTTTCATGTGACCCATGCTAAATAGGACAGGTCACTGTCAGTTTATAGCTGGGGTGTGGAAGATTTAGTGCTCTGCATATCTGAGGGCATGTGTTGCTACAGCAAACGCATCAAAAGCAACTCATCCATTGAGGTGTTCCTTCCTACTCCCAAATGTCAGAAGATAAGCATATTTTAAGAAGAGTATTAGTAGGAATCTTTAACCTTGAGTGATGCGTCTTCCCTGCAGCACATTGACAGAATTAGCACTCTGGAAAATCCGTACAGGTTTGCCTGTCTCCGTGTTGGACTCCTCCATGAGATGTGGTAGCACTGGCCAACTTTCTCTAGCTTGTGCTGCATCTTATTTAGCAGGCCTGAATGGGGCAGCCTTGCCGATGGTAGGAAATATCCTTGTTTCAAAGTTGCGGGGCAATATTGCAAGCTGTGTCGAAGAAATCCTTCACCCCATAGTGTCAGACTTGCATCATTTAAAAATAGGCCGAGCCCATACACATTTGACAGTACCTCTGTTGGGTCTGCCACATGAGATTTAATCTAGCGAGTGACCCAAATACGTGCACTAGAAGAACAAGTATAAGTACACTGGGGAAAATTGCTTGCCATCTGTCTCCTTGTTGTGTGTGTATATTTGAGTATTAATTTACATCTGTGATTTTTTTTTTTTTTTATGGCCCCTTTTTGTCATCTACTCTCAATTTTTCAGCTCCAAGTGCATCTGTCCAGCAGCTTTCAGTAGCTCCAGTTTGCAGGTGGCTGCAGTCTTCTGAATTCCAGCAGTCAGGCTGGTGGTGGGGAGAAGTGGGGAGACGGGGACTTGAACACTTTCTCTGTACTGTTTTCCCTTTGTCCCTCCTGTTGCGTCTTGTATGTGCTAATTTCAAATGACCATAATCTGTATATGAAATAGGGACTTTAACATGTTGATAAAGAACAGCATAATCTGGAGAAGGTGTATAAATAGCTGAGGCTACGTAGTTTTCGGGTACTGTGGTTGAGTACCAGCCAAGCAAAGCAGTCACTGATTACCTAATTGGATGGACCTGGCATGATAATATTCTATTAATATGATACCTATTCCATTTTAAATGCTGAATATAATCTAAAAAATATATTTGGCTTTTGACTTTTTCAAGTCAAGCATTGCTGCATAAAAATTTGTGTTGAATGAAACACTTTGATCAAAATGTAAAATCTTAGTGTCGTCAAAATAGCGGGGGTTTTTTTTGCAGTGGAGATGCTGTAGTATAGAGGTTTTTGGAAGCAAAAAAGAAATTATATCCCTGCAGGCTTTATTTTAAGATTCTTGTTGCATATATAACAGTAACATAAACCAAGTCTCTTCTGGTAGCTGGTTCAGCGAATAAATTCATGACTGTTAGCAGACGGAGAGTCTCCCTGAGTCACTGACGGGATGCGCCTCATCTGCAGGAAGTTCTTCCAGCACACAATGGAGTTACAAATTCAAATGATCCACTTTCTCCAGCATCTCCCATATGTATTCCAGCTGCACTTCTGAATCCTTTAAGTTTGCCAGAGTGAAAGTCTCTCGGAAGGCTCAGAAGTCTCTCATCTCAATTTGTTAACCATCTGATAGCTGCAAGAATGCTGAATTAGAGCTCCTTTGCCTCCCTCATCTGGAAGTTTGCCCTTCCCTCGTTG
>NW_009260774.1:6385561-6392300 GCF_000687185.1 Egretta garzetta
TCTTTAGCCGAAATATTTGATGCTGAAGCTGTAGATGCAAGCCTGCTGGCAACCTGTGGTGAAAGTTGCTCCAAACATGCAGTTGGAGAAACAGGCTAAGAAGACAGAGATGCTTATTCTTACTGTTGCTTACATAAAAGTGAATCTGTTTTTTGGGCCAATGTTTACAATTAGATTTTTTCATTTTTATTTCTAAATATTTTATAGGCTTGACACAGCTTTTGGTTTAACTGTCTTTTTTTGGAAAAGAAATCTTTTTAAACCGTCCATTTCCCTCAATGGGTTTTTTTTTTTGGTCCCTAATTTTTGTCCAAAATGGTTGTTTGAAAGATGAAAGCATTTTGTCTGGAGACCCGAACCTTATGCTGAAAGCTCTTTGTTCTCCGACGCTTCAGCCCTCAGGTTTTTAAATTAATTTTGGAATTTCTCTTGATTGCGGAAACCTATTGTTGGCCTTTGAGGCTTGGCAGCCTTTGAACTCCCTGTGCTTGCCCGCTTCGGGTGACTGATCTTACAAACACTCCTTATCTTCCTTTAAAATGGGAGCTCGTTCTGTGGGCAGCTTATTTAAGTCAGGATGACAGCAGGATTTCATTTCACTTATTCTAGATCAGGTTCTTAGGTCGTATTCCCGCAGTCTCAGGATAGTCCTCTAAACTTGAGATATTTTTGTTATTGCTTGCACGGGCTGTCCCTCCCCGGTAAGAGGGAGAGGGTGTAAATCCTGTAATTTCTTTCCCAGTTTCACCCTCTGCAGAACTCCACACTAAACCATTTTTCCCTGAAGGCCAGCCCATTGCTGAATGGAACTCAAAGAGCCAGAGGAAATTGGTTTTTGGAATCACACCCTAAATATTACTTAACATGTCAACTCTATGGCTCAGTTTGCTACTTCGGGATGGTTGAAATATCTTGCGGACTTGTGAGTGGTTCGTAATGGGCATCTCCCCAGGCAGTGGTGTGTGCTTAGGCTCTGCCTTCGGAGGATGCTTCAGCCTAGCACAGGGTTGCTGTTGCTCGTATATGACAGCTTATTGTGAAAGAAAGGAATGTGCTGGATAACTGGGATGGCGGCTAAGGATCAAGTAATCTGTCAGTCTCACTCTAAGGAAAAAGAAAACCAGTAAATCAGACCGTTTGAAGTTGGTGAAACTTGGCCACTCGGCCTCCGTAACGGGGATGGCTAGTCGATGTGCTCTGATGCTCTGCCACCCCAGCCATTCCTGGCCTTGTTAAGCTTCAGGACGGAGAAAAAGTAAAAGTGGCTTCCTTGAATACTAATCCTTGCGTTCCCTAGGACACTGTGAATTACTCTGTTAGCCTTCGTTGTCCTATCGGCTTAATGAGATTTGTCAAGAATAGTGGGAGGTTTCAGTTGGAGGTAAATAATGCTCATTTACTGTCTCATATCCCTTCTTTCCTTCATCTCTTCATCTCTTTAATTGCTGTTAGTTTTATTGGGAGTCTTATGCTTTCAGCACAAGCCATTTTGTCTTTTATATATTAACTCTTTTGATATTTTTTTTCCCAGTGGTTTATTCAAATGGCCCGTGTTCATGCTTGAAAAACTGTTAAAAATCAGGGTGACCTCTAAAAACACACGTAGGTGTATATACGTGTGTATACACTATAGTAAATAGAATAGTGGATTTTTGTTGTATGCCTGAAACTGGAGACCGAGCCTTTTTTGGTGTCTGTCTTCCAGCAGAGAGCTGGACAGGCTTCTATTAGTCTGCCACAAAGGCTCCTTAATTCATTTGCGGGGGTCACTGTTGACTGCCTTGGTGCACTTCATTCCCTCCAGGAGTTAAGCACGTTGGCCTCAGCAGCGCTCCTGGTCCCAGCTGGCCCAGGAAGCCGGAGTCTGACAGGTAATTGAACGAGGATTTTCCACGTGATGGTACAGACTATTACTGCTAGATGACTGGACTCATCTGTGGCATCCCCTGTTATTCACCAACCTGTCAGTAGACCAAAAAAAACCCACCCTGACCTCTGACCTGTGGTTCAAGCGAGGACAGGTTTTTCTGAATTTAGTTAGCATCCTGTTTCCAGGATGGGTTTTTCTGAACTTAGCATTACTCTAGGCTATTTTGCTAATGAGGGGATTGTATGATTTTTAACTCCTATGTGTTTTAGTCAGCTAGTCCAGTATTAGTTCAGAGGAACAACACAGTAATTGGTAGCAGAACTATCGCTGTAAAGTCTCTGCCAGTGCTTGGATGCTATTTTCATGCAGCTTGGTAATTTGTGTACTTAAATCCTAAAAAAGGACTTGAACTCATGAAACAAGGTCCAATTCTGTGACCAAAATTGTCATGGAAATAAAACCACTCAGCAGCAGCCTAAACCCTTCCTAGATCTCTGTCCTGACTTCCCAGTTCTGTGGCTTTTTATATTTAGCAATTAATAACTGATGCTGGGTCCACGAAACAGGCTCCAGCATGCCAATTCCCCATCATCATTGCAGAATGACCTGTACTCCCAGGGCGATGGTGTTGATCTGCTCGAGGGGAGGAGGGCTCTGCAGAGGGACCTGGACAGGCTGGATCCATGGGTTGAGGCCAACTGTATGAGGTTCAACAAGGCTCAGTGCTGGGCCCTGCGTTTGGGTCACAACAACCCCATGCAATGCTGTAGGCTTGGGGAAGAGTGGCTGGAAAGCTGCCTGTCAGAAAAGGACCTGGGGGTGCTGATCTACAGCCAGCTGAACATGAGCCAGCAGTGTGCCCAGGTGGCCAAGAAGACCAATGGAATCCTGACTTATGTCAAAAATAGTGTGGCTAGCAGGGATAGGGAAGTGATCGTCACCCTGTGATCCAGCTGAATATGAGCCAGCCCAGGTGGCCAAGCAAGCCAACAGCATCCTGGCTTGTATCAGGAATAGTGTGGCCAGCAGGAGCAGGGAAGTGATCGTGCCCCTGTACTCAGCACTGGTGAGGCTGCACCTTGAATATTGTGTACAGTTTTTGGTCCCTCACTACAAGGAGGACATTGAGGTGCTGGAGCACATTCAGAGAAGGGCAACAAAACTGGTGAGGGGTCTGGAGCACAAGTCTTATGAGGAGCGGCTGAGGGAGCTGAGGTTGTTTAGCCTGGAGAAGAGGAGGCTGAGGTAAGGGAGACCTTATCGCTCCCTACAACTACCTGAAAGGAGGTTGTGGCCAGGTTGGTGTTGGTCTCTTCTCCCAAGTAACAAGCAATAGAAGAAGAGGAAATGGCCTCAAGTTGTGACAGGGAAGGTTTAGATATTAGGAAAAATTTCTTCACAGAAAAGGTTGTCAAGCGTTGGAACGGGCTGCCCAGGGAAGTGGTTGAGTCCCCATCCCTGGAGGTATTTAAAAGACTTGTAGACATGGTGCTTAGGGACAAGGTTTAGTGGTGGACTTGGCAGTGCTAGGTTTAATGGTTGGGCTTGATGATCTTAAATGTCTTTTCCAACCTAAACGATTCTTGATTCTATGACTCTGGCTTAGGACACCCTTCTGGTGGGTAACCAGTCTTTGGACCCTCTCAAATACCTAAATAAAAGATAGATACTCCTCAAGAATCTGTGTGCAGTCCCAACTCAGAGATAGCATTTCATTTCTGTATGTAGCGTTTCCAACTGCTTGGCTACCTCCTCTAAGTGCAACTTTAGTTTTTAATTGCTTTTCTGAGAATTTTCTCTCCCTCTGATGCAAGGGAATGTAACTTGGAGTTGGATGGCTCTCTGTGAATCAGATACTTTTCTTACTCAGGAGGCAGTGCCTGGCTGATAAGTGCGTAGGCTCCCAACATCGTGGTGCATCAGGAGTGCCTTTACGGCATCTAGCCTCCAATGAATATGCGGGAGTATTTCTCAGTTGATGCTTTTTAAAATAGCTCTTAGGTTTTGCTCAGTAACTATCGAAGCTGGTAATGGTTATTTACTTTGGTATTAAAAACCCCAGCATGTACGATTTCTAGTGTATGAGCAAAGCACTAAGAAATACTCTTCCACTGAAAATAGTCTTCTTAAATTGACGTTTGCAGTGGCTTAAGGTGGTGGAATTACTTAGTGGGGAAAAAAACTCCAAGGCAGTGCATGTTGACCATTATAAAGATCTTCAGGAATTAGCACTGGTACCAGGAAAATAAACCTGTCTATACATAGGGGTCAGCCAAGCCCCTTACTGTGGAGTATCACAGTTAAAACCAAGCCCCAAATCCACCCAACCAGCACCAAACTGTTTGGTTTTATCGAAGAGCCCCTTGATAAGGCTTCATCCAGATTCTAACAGGAGATGAAAGACTTCACGAGGAGCCAAGCATCTGTTTAAAAACCAGAAAGATTGGTGTGCTCTAGAAGGTAGGTAGAGATGGTCTGCCCCATTGTCATTTAAACTCTAAATATTCAGTGTGTGTCTGGCCTCTGTTTTAGACCCACAAATCTTGCGGTGATTCCTGTCCCTGCCTTCAAGCCCAGGGTATTTCCCTGAGGTGTGTTTCAGTGTATTCAGAGTTCAAGCTGCTGTGAGGACATGAGTTGCCCAATTGAAGTTCTTTATATATTCATGTCTATACATTTGACAGGCTTTTAGTCTTCACTTTAGAAAGAAAGGTACAGTTCGCTGGGTTATAGAGTAATAGGTCAACATCTTGGAGGCAGCATAGGAAGAACTAGAACTCCTAATGCAGAATAACCTTTTTTTTTTTTTTTTTTTTCTGCAAATGACTAATTTGTTCCAGGTTCCTAACATGAAACCTTGAAGTGGGAGCTCATTCTGAAAATCAGCCACTTCTGGGACTTTAACTTCGGTGTCTTGAGTCTTGTGTGTGTGTGGTTTGATTTCCATCATTTTCAGAGTGTGCTTTCGATGGTGGGCCTTTGTGAGGGCACAGGAGGATCTTGCTGACCGAAGTGCAAAGCGGCATATTAAGTGATACACTTAAAAATCTGCTTTTTAAAGCACAGGGTGCCTGTGCCTTTATAGGCTGTTTAGTACTGTGTCGTTTCTCTTCTGCCGGCTGCTCCCGTTGGCGCTTTTAGCCTTTATGGGGTATTGTAGCACTACAGTAACATAGGAATGTTCTTGGTTTCATTTTACAGCCCAACAATGTTCCTGGGCTGGGATCACTTGTATTTGGCTGGCTCCTCTTTTTGAGTGGACTAGTACTGGGCTACTTTGAGATGGGGATTAGGTCCAGCTGGAAATTCAGATGAGATGCTCACAGTCATCTCTGGCCATTAGAGTAGCTTTCCTAACCCCAAATAACACTGGGGACTTTTCTTACTGAAGTGGAAGGAGCCCACACCGCCTTGAGCGTGACTCTGTGGGTGTGAGAATCCACCTGTAGCTGTTGTTCTGTAGGTTATGAGCCTTCTGGTATATACCCTTTTTTTTTTTTTTTTTTTCATGCTTCATGCACTTTTTAAAACAGATTTTTTTTTCTTTTCAAGTAAAAATATATTTGAAGGAATGCTGTGCCTTGTCATATCCTCTCATTTCCAACAGTTATGTGAAGATGAAGGTGGTGTCGTGCCTTCTCTTGTACTTGATACTGCATTTATTTGATTTGACTGCTTAGTGTGGCAACAGTGTTGATTGTTTTAATTATTTTAATAACAAGATAAAGAAAAAATTAGGCTCAGAAGTGAGGCATAGGCTCAAAAGTGAGGCAGTATCTTAAGAAGCCTTATTTTGTGTGTTATAGATCAGCCCACTGGATACCACTAAAATAAAAAAAATATTTATGTCTTGGATTAAGCCTCTTTGTATTGGCCTGGCTGCCCTTGTTGGTGCCAGGATTTTATTGGTGAATCATCCCAGGCACTTCTCTGAAATAAGTTGTGAAGCTGTGTTTGGAAGTTTGGTTTGTGGGTCTCCAGCAAGGACGCTCTCGTTCTGCCATCCTTTCTTTGACCTTCCATACCTCCTCCCAACTCCCACACCAAAAATAAACACCGTGCCGTTCCTGGGAAGATAATTCCAGGTATGGTATGCATCTAGCTGTGTATTCCTTGTTGTAAAATCTTCAACAAGAATTTCCTTGTAATAAATTCCATGAAGCTTCAGTGTGTATGCTTCATTTTCTTCAGATAATTCCAGTTGTACTTGAGGTAACTTTTATTTAGTTAGTTAGTTTCAGGAGGAAAAGGAGGATTGGTCTTGTGAAATTAACGCTAGTTGCAGAAGAAAGGTTTCTTCCTTTTTTAATTAATTATTTGTAATTAAACTTCTGATCTTTTAAATTTTTTTATAATTAAAGCAGAAGAAAACTTAGGTTTTTTAAAAGCGCTTTGATCTGAATTAAGGTTCCAGTGCCAAAAATATAATTTAAATGCTGCATGACTGTATAAATAAAGCTGGCTGAAAGAAAAAGTGCTAAGAGAATGATGAAAAAATTTAATCAAATAAAATAGCATTTTTGTGTGTAGCAGCTTTCATTTTGTAGCACAAACAGTTCTTTATAACTTCTTTGTAACACCAGTATACTTGAATAAATTTTCTATTTGTGTGAAAAGACATAGCCGTATGTTCTATTCCATTTCACAGTACATTACTCATCTCTTGTATGTAAATCACTTGGCGTGTTAAAAATGGTAGTCTTTCTCTTTAATAAACATCATGCTTCTGGAGAGTTCTCCGGATGCACTTTTTTTTTTTTTTTTAGAAGACAAAAGACTTAAGTATGGGGAAAGGCCACGAAGAAAATGGTTCCTCGTGTTGTTGGCCTCGTGCTAAAAAAGCAAAAGCCAGGCTGGATCACTCCAGAG